>NW_026067967.1:174253-308716 GCF_014885135.2 Alexandromys fortis | reverse complement strand
TCTCTCTTAGGGTCCTCATTGTTGTCTAGGTTCTCTGGGATTGTGATGTGTAGGCTGGTTTTCTTTGCTTTATGTTTAAAAACCACTTATGAGTGAGTACACGTGATAATTGTCTTTCTGGGTCTGGGTTACCTCACTCAAAATGATGTTTTCTAGCTCCATCCATTTGCCTGCAAAATTCATGATGTTGGTCTTTTTTTTTTTCTGCTCTGTAGTACTCCATTGTGTAAATGTACCACATTTTCCTTATCCATTCTTTGGTGGAGGGGCATTTAGGTTGTTTCCGGGTATGACAAACAAAGCTGCTATGAACATAGTTGAGCACATGTCCTTGTGGCGCGATTGATCATCTTTTGGATATATACCTAAAAATGGTATTGAGGTCTTGAGGAAAGTTGTTTCCTAATTTTCTGAGAAATCTCCAGTTGTGACATTTTTATCATGCATATGAGAAAACAACCCCAAAGACACAAAGCAAGTCCATTCAAATCCAAACAGCTAATACACAGTAGACTGGACGGTTAGGATCGGGTTGGTATTTTAATTCTTCTCTCTTTCCACTATATCTCAGAATACGTGTGGTCTTGAAAATCAAAAATTTAAAAGGTAATAGCATTAAGTTTTAGCTAAGTATCACAGGAACTGATCCCCCCTTCAAATATGTTGGAGCCATGATACAAGTACACCTTATGGGCGTTTTCCATAGGGGTCCACATGCAATAGAAAGCGTGCTATATTTGTCTACACCCAGTGAGTCTGGCCAGCTACACTGTGGTTTAATTACCCCATTTAAACAAAGCACTGCAGGCCAGACAATGACTCTGACTCATCAGATAGGAGAGTAAGGAAGTACTTGTTATTCTTGGCCGATTTTTATTTCTGTGTAGTTTGAGGCAGGGTCATGCTGCAGACACTGTCCTTTTAAACACTCGGAAACCTCTGCCACTTCCTGAGGCTGATGGCTTCTTCCTCTGAGGGAGCAGCTCAAGGGACACAGCAGGGAAAAGCAGGGTGACAGCTCTCTTGTCCTTGGTGCTAATGGGCTTCCTTCCCCCCTCCCTCCCCGAACAACTGACTTGAGATGATACCAAGCTGTGCAGATGGACGATAGAGACTAGGATCCTTTATGTTTGCTTATGTATATGGTCTAGCTCTAAAATACGGCTGCTCTTTAAAAAGAAAAACACTCATGCTTACCGAGTACTTTTCTGGGAGTGTGTGTGTGTGTGTAAATATAATGTATATGTACAGAATTCAGTTTCAGTGTGCTCAGGTAGTTACTTGCCAACTGGTACGGAAGCCTTTCAATATCTGAAGACCTTGATGAAGAATGGTTTTGGTTCCCCCAGGTAGTCAGCACTTTAAAGGCAGGATGTTGCTTATGTTTCTTAATGTTCCTCTAACAGTGGCGTCCTGGTTTGTGCGCAGAAGCCCAGAGATGTGTTATTGCAGAAATGTGAGGTGAGAGGGGCAGGTTGCAGGAGGTGAGGAAGAGGAGGGTGGACAGGCGCCATCCACTTCTTAGAGAACTGGCTTTCACTGCAGCCTCTTAGGTAGCAGTTGGCAGACCATGTCTCCTTTTAGCTGTTCTTACCCACGTTCATCACATGTGTTTCTTGTACAAAAATAATTTTTCTTGCCCTGTTATCACCTCCTTTGACTAGCCAGCCTTCTGTCCTGGCTAGTTTTATGACAACTTGGCACAAGCTAAAGTCATCGGAGAGGAAGGAGCCCAATTGAGAAAATGTCTCCATAAGATCCAGTTATAGGCAGGCAAGCGTGTAGGGCATTTTCTTAATTAGTGATTGATGGGGGTGGGGTCCAGTCCATTGTGGGTGGGAACGTCCTGGGCTGGTGTTCTAGGATGCGTGTTTTAAGCCAACCGAGGAAGTCAGAAGGGGCAAGCCAGTAAGCACTCTGCCACTGCCTCTGCATCAGTTCCTGCTTCCAGGTTCCTGTCAGATTTGAGTTCCTGCCAGTGGCGTCCCTCGAAGTGACTCAGGATATGTAAGCCAAACAAATCCTTTCCTCCCAAAGTTGCTTCTCATCATGAAGTTTCATCATAGCAGTAGCAACCATGGCTAGGACAGCTTCCTTGAGAAACAAAGAGGTTAAATTGAACCCTTGTTTCTAATAAGGCCAGACACACAAAATAGGTACTCAAAAAATGGGAGGGTGAGGAAGGCCTTACGCTTGGGAAGAGAGCAATAGGGAGAATGGATCGGTATTAATTGCAGCCATTTATATGTTTACGTTACTCTTCTACCTTTTCAAGGTCGAATGGGGCTCAATAATCTCAGGTTCTGTTGACGTAACCCAGTGCTGACCTGCCTCTAAGGGAACGGTCACAGAGAATCTCTGCTGGTAACACAGGCCTCACTAGATATAATGTCTGTTTTCCTGGAGGTTTTATTTTTCTTTATAGCTGACTACAGCCCTGTTGTCTAGGTAGCACATTTTCATCATCCGTTCATCAGATCATGGACGCCTAGGCTGTTCCCGTGCCCTAGATACTGTGAATAGAGCAGATGAAGACAGAGATGAATACGCTGTCTCTGTTAGAGGAAACAGAGTCCTTTGGGTATATTCCTGGGAGTGGTGAGGCTGGGTCGTGTGCTAGGTCTGTTTCTAGTTGTCTGAGGAACTGCCACACTGATCATCGTGTTGGCTGCACCAGTTTGTTTTCCCACCATACACAAGAGACCCAAAACCTTCCACCAGGAAATGCATAGAGCTGGTCAACGCTTTCTGCAAAGTGGCAGGGTAAAAAAGTCAGTAGCCTTCCTCTATCCTAAAGACAGTCAGACAGGAAAAACACAAACAAGCAAAACCGGAGAAACAATCCCATTCACAGTAGCCTAAAAATAAGTAATCCTAAAATACTTAGTCAATGAATTTAATAAAGACTTCTGCAATGAAAATTTTAAATACTGAATAATAAAATTAAAGAAGACACCACAAACCGAAGAGACTTCCCATGCATGTGGATTGGTAGGGTTAAAAATGTCAAATTGGTCATCCTACCACAAGCAATCTATAGATTCAATATAATCTCCATCAAAATTGCAATATAATTCTTCCTGGGAATTGAAGAAACGATCTTAAAATTCATGTGGAAGCAGAAAAAGGCCAGAGTCTACAGATTTTACACTTACGTTGGATTCCTTGTATTTCAGACTTGATAACAGTTTCGCTGATAGGCGATGTGTGTATGTCAGTAACCACAGAACAAGACTACAGGCGAACAGCTCTGACTGGAGCAAAGCTTGGCATGGATGAGCAAATGCTTCACACGGAAAATGACATTGAATAGCTGGATCAAAGGGCAGCCTTCAGCATGAACAGCTGAACTTTCTTTGGCTTCCTTTGAGAAAGATCTATTTGCCCGCAGCCCTTCTGTAACCATGCTATCCAAACTAGGCCTGCCCCTGGAACACGGTCAGAGTGGAACGCATTTGGGGAGTTTGTTTCTTTGTGTCTGTTTCCTGTGTTCTGTCACTATACCGCAAGTCCTGCTAAGGCAATGACCACATGTATGCAGCTTGCTTACTCTTGCACCTTTACCACTGATCCCACAGCGGCTACGCAAGAAACATGTGCCCAGTGAGTTCATGTGACCGCTGGCTGCCACTTCTGTGTGTGCATCCTATTAGCTCCAGGCAGTTGTTATCCAAGATGTCAATGTGGTGCCAAAGGCACCTAAAAACAGCCCAAGGAAGCCGCCTGGCTGCATGTTTGAACTTACTGCTATTGTTCTGCGCGTTTTAGTTTCAGCTGAGGATGTCCTCCCCTTACCAAAGTGCTGACGTACAGTGCTCCAAACAATGCGCACTCTGTAGCTTTTCAGATCATGATGAGCGATGCCTGGGGACTATTTTAGTAAAGAAAAGTTGATGCTGGAGTTCCCAAGGGGGCAGCTCAGGCCTTACTTTCTTCGGTTGCTTCCTTTCCTGGAGCCTATTCACGTGGAGACTCCGTAAGGTTTGCTTTCTACCGTGTGATGTTTAGTGTGGCTGCAGTGTGATTTGAGATCAGTTATTGTGATCAGGTATTATTCTTTGCATTTGGGATTGGCTAGCCAGGGTGTTTGGTGTTTCCATATGAATTTTAGGATTCCATTAGGAGCGTGACTGTATGAAGGAAGAGGAAGGCTTTTCTGAAGATGAGGTAACTGAATCAGAAAAAAAAGGGCCCCCAAACCCTTAAAGACTTAGATGCCTTTCCCAAGGTTCCTGACAGCTAAGTGGAGACGTCAGCCAGTGGGGGAGCAGTTTCTCTAATAGCATTCACTACTATGGCTTTATTAACAAGAATGGAGTCCTCAGTGTACCAAAATACATGGATGAACCACAAATACGAAGCAGACAATGATTTTTCTAGCACGTTGAGAATGATTTTTCTATCACGGACGTTGCAGTTGCCAGGAAGCGTCAATATGTCAGAGCAGACTACTGGATTTAGTGGAGGCTGTGGTTGCCCCTGCAGATGGTCTAGCCTGCGAACTAGCAGTGTCTGACCTTTCTCCTCGGCAGAGAGGGTGGCAGAGGATGCTGCAGCTGATTCAGAGCAGGCTGCAAGAAGAGCATCCTCTTCAAAATGTGGTTCTCAGACATGCTTTAAAGTGCAGCAGCGACCCTGCCTCCAAGGGAAGATGACTGCAAAGCCTTGAAGATGGCCGTGCAAACAACCACTGACCTCTTTTAGAAAATAAAACACATCAGCACCTCCTGCGTGCAGAAAGCTATTTGCCTGAAACATAAAACCTTTTCTAATAAGAAAATGCTGTGCAATATATCAAAGGAAAGAAAATATGAGAACCCAGAAGCATGCTTATTAAAAAAAAAAAAAAAAAAACGAAAAAAAGCAGACAAGGGAAAAACCAAACCGAATTTTCCTGTCTATGTCGTGTTTGTTACAAACGTGTGAGAAGAAATTGTGCAGCTACTGGAGAGTCATCCCAGCAGAGCACCCCTGAAGACAGCGCCCTCCCATCTCCCAGCCAACGGGAAAGCGTGGAGAGCAGGGCCCAGAGGACGGAAGTGAAGTCGTGTTTAAGGGAAAGGGCATTGATGGACTCAAATGTGTGCCTTCCTTTTGTTTTTTAAAAGATGTCAGGGTAAAATGTGTAAAACATATGGAAAACTAGTTTAAAAACTGTAATCAGATCACGTGGTTAATAAGGGAACAGGGGCTGGCCCTGTGTTACAGCCATGTTAACTTAGCTGTATAGATAACACCCTGTTGTCCAGTACTGGGTTCTGATGCAGGGGACTCCTTTCCTTTGTGCTCCCCTCAACTCCAGTTTTCTGACGGTTAACAGTCGGTTCTTGGAAGACGAAGGTGAAGTTTCCCAAGGGCAGGATTATAAGTGCCATGGTATGTGACAGGTGTCCTTCCCAGCTTGTGCATGGGGCACTGCAGGGAGAAGGAGGCACAGTTCAAAACCGCACCCTTGATAGGATTCCCAGCACCACAATAAAGAAGTAAAGAATTTCCTATTGCTTGTTACAAACAATGCTGTAGTGACCTTTTAAAGCTTGTATCCCTATACACTCTATGGAAAATTATTAGCAATATTGACAACAATGTGTAGTTCAGTAGCTGATACTAGGGTGCTCTGCAAAGTAACTGTAGAGT
Organism: Alexandromys fortis; assembly: GCF_014885135.2. NCBI lineage: Eukaryota > Metazoa > Chordata > Mammalia > Rodentia > Cricetidae > Alexandromys > Alexandromys fortis. Next base: position 303,079 of record NW_026067967.1, on the reverse strand, counting down.
TAATTACACAAGGACATAAGGGATCTGTTGCTCCGGGTCTTTGCCTACCTTTACCACCTGCAGATTGTACAAACCCTGACACACGTGAAACGGTCACTCACAGTGATTTGTTTAGCAAGGCTGAAGGCTGTGTTTCTTTTTTTCTTTTTTAAAATCAACAAGTTATCGGTTACAATTGGAAAAGAGGTGTTGAGAATGGATCAGGGTGAAAAAGCAAAACCCACGTTTGTGGACATTGCGTGTTTACACTTGGTCACGAGGCTATCCCGCACCGTGTGGAGCAGCTGCACTGGTGGGCAGCCTCCTTGCAGGTGCAGTCCCTGGGCCCTTGTCACGCAGCCCCCAGGCAGCAGGTGCAGCCCCTCTGCAGCCTTTTCACTAGCAGGAGCCTGCAAGAGAGCTGTTGAAGTCATGATGAGGTGGAGTCCCAGGACAGGTTCTGACAGTTGAGGTAGTAGTAAGGTGTGAATATAGTCAAAATGCGGCATGAAACCCACCTGTCTTGGTTTAGTTTCATCACCGTGATCAAGACCATGACCAAAGGAAACTTGAGATGGTTTACTATTCGAGGCTACTGTCCATTAAGGGAGCCAAGGCAGCAACTGGAGGCAGGAGCTGAAGCAGAAGCCTTGGAGGAATGATGCGTACTGACTTGCTCAGCTTGTTTTCGTATATCACCCAGGACCAACTGACGAGGGGTGGTATTGCCCAGAGTGTACTGGGCTCTCCTACATCAGTCATCAATCGAGAAAATGCTCCATCAGATTGACTTTAGGCAAATCTGTTGGGCATATTCTCAATTGGTGATGGATTTTCCCATTCCAGATTGTGTCAAGTTCTCTCTCTCCCTCCTCTCTCTCTCCCTCCTCTCTCTCTCTCTCTCTCTCTCTCTCTCTCTCTCTCTCTCTCTCTCTCTCTCTAGGATACCATCACTTTGTACAATATATGTATACTAATAAAGACGTAATAAAATATTCTGGAAAAATTATTCATAAAACTAAAGCAAATCAATGTCTTTCCCACTTTACAGCTTATGCAACAGTGCCCTCTGGTGGCACAAAAGTTGCTGCCCTTTATGTATTCACTCAACGCTTCAAGTCGGAGTCTAAGGGGGTCAAAGCTTCTTGAAGTCATGGAAATTCATTGCTAGTCTGAGTTATTTAGCAAACTGAGATGCCAGAATCTCTTTCTGATGACACTGTTAGCTGTTACAAGCACACCAGTTTTGGTTGCCTCGGTGTTTTAGGTGCCCCGAGGGTAGGCAGCTCCGTTTAGTTAGCAGAGAAGAGAACAATTTGCCTTCAGGGAATTTTGTCAGCTTTTCTTTAGGCCCCAGTCTTCCGCCTTAAGAAAGCTGTGTGCACTTCAATAGCTTGAGTTATTGGACAGTGTTCATTTTCCCACCCAGCAGACCGTGTTTTCTCAAATGCTACTGAATTCTCAGTCACGTCCCCTATTTTCTCAGTCTCTAGCATTAGCTCAACTGCTAAAGTTACAGCATCTTTATGAACATATGAGAAATTTAATAGCAGCAAGGATCACATCCTTAGAATGAAGGAGCCAGTCATTTTGAACTCGATCTACGTTTCTTAATACAATATCTGTCTTTTATGGTCACCATGGCAGCTCCTTTCAATCTTGCCTCTCAAGATATCTATTCAATGCATAGAAGGAGGAAGTGCCACGTTTTTTTTTCAGTGATGGACTCCTCTACAAGATTTATATTCTTCCTTCTGCGTTTTGTCAGTTTTTCTTTTAACCACCGTTTCTGTGTGTCTCCTCAAGATTAGGACCGAGGAAGAGAGTGCTTTTCTGTATCCCGATTAGTCAGGGCCAAAGGACGTGTGAAAACTCTGCGCAGACAGACGATTTTAGTGGGAGGGTAACAGAAGCGCCCCCCTTCTTTTCCAAAGTGGAGAGTATGCAGCTTATCGGAGAGGTTGCGCTTACCAAGCACAAGGCCCCGGCTCCAGTCCTCAGAGCTCAAACACAGCCACAAAAGCAAGCAGCGGATATTAGACCTCTGGAGTCTCTGGGGAAGAGGAGGGAAGGGCAGGGCAGCTTCTGCTCCTTGGAGAACTCATTGAGACAAGTTCTTAAAAGGCTTAAAGTGGAAATAAATAAGTCATGTGGTATTGCCCAAGGATCCCGTTCTAGCATCGGGGACACCGGAGGTGGCCAGGCCAGGCTGGAGCTCAGTGCTCTGTCTTATCCTGGCTGCCTCAAATTGTCACCCAACGGTGTTTAATAAATTTAGTATTATTTCTGCGTGTATACTTGATTCTTGAGCAAATGCAAACGAATTTTTGCCACACAGATTTTACTTAGAGGAAGTCCTCGTTCCCTCTTGCCCTTCCTGCACTCAGATCCTTTCCACATTTCCACACGGTGAGGCAGGAAGCATCTCTCGAATTCTTCTTTTTTGCTGTATTTTAGAAAGAGCTGCCGTGTGTGACCAGAAATGTGCTTCCTTTTCTAGGTCATGTATGCTGTGAGGCTTTCCCGGCATACAACCTACTTTTGTTAAGGCAAGTTGTAGAAACGGTTCGAAGTTCCACCTCCGTTGACCCCGGGCACAGCATTTGAGCCCTTTGAGCTCAGCTTGCTTAGAGCAGGACAGGTCCCCTTGCTTCTGCAGCCCTTTGACGCTGTGATTTCTCAAGTGCCCACTGCAGGCCTTGGAAAGGGACCTGTGGGTCTCAGTCTGGACGGCAGAGGGCGCACTGTACCGTGTGCCTGTGATCACTGGGTACTGGAAGCAGCCTCATAGCTGCTGCTGATGGAGGGAAGGAGCCGGGAGGACGCCGGAAAGTCATGTTGTGAAAAGTCTCTTAGAAAAGACAGATTAAATTTTGGATTCTTTACTGTTAATTTCCAACTTCTAAGTAAGCCATTAATTTAATGGGCATCTTAAACAGGTAACTCTTTAAAAATGTTCTTACGCATTCATGGATTTTCATGAATTTAATATTTAAATCGACTATAACGCATATTTCCTTTCTATTTTATTGGTTTTGTGTCCATTGTATTAAGATGTTAACCAATGATAGTTTCTTGTAATTTACTTCTGTATCCGTTAATGTAGCTTTACTAATTTTTGAGTAGGATTTCCTTTTATTGTTGGCCAGTCTTGTAATTTTCTGGTCCCAAATGTCAATCACTCACCTCACTAAGAAGTTTTTGCTTCTTTTATTGAGTCTTGTTTTGATGGGGGATAGTGCTGGGCATGAATCTTGCCACTTAGAATGTCTATTGGTGGAACAGTGGCGGACCCATGGTGTTCCTTGACTTTGCTTTCTTCCTCCCAGAATTCAGTTCTGTCTTCTCCGCCTTACCTAAGTTCTGGTCTGTCAGGCCAAGGCAGTTTCTTTATTCATTAACCAATACAAGCAACACATAAAAAGAAGGACCTCCGACACCATCTTCATTTTGAAAAATACTGTGATTTATTCAAAACTGCTAAGAGAATAGATCCTAAGTGCTCTCACTAGAAGTAGTAGTAAGTATATAAAGCAATGCTTATGTAATTAGTTCAATTTCACATTCCACAACGTACACACATTTCAAAAGATGTTGCATACTGTATTACTGCAAAAATAATTACCATAATTGTTACTACTAATAAAACCAAATGAAGTTTCAAGTTGGTTTTTTTTTTGATTATTTAATGATCCAGGTTGATGTTCGTCAGTTCCTGTTTATGCTAGCCTGATGACTTTCTTTGACATATGTCTTGTCTGTTTTGTTTCCAATGTAGGTTGATCACTTTGGGTTTTACAACACAAAATCTTTCAAGCAGCGGTACCTGATCGCCGACAGGTACTGGAAGACGTACGATGGCGTAATCCTTTTTTACACTGGCAACGAAGGGGACATTACCTGGTTCGCAAATCACACGGTATGTGGCCTGTGGACATCGTGAGGTGGCTTCAACAATTCGCCTTTTACTGTGATGAACTGGAGATGTTTTCTGAGATCGATCACGAGATTTATTTTTCCCTCTGTGGCACTGGGACTTGACCTCAGGGCCTTGCACATTCAGAGTAAGGGTTCGACCACTGGGCTGTGGCCCCAGGCCTGTTTTCATTTGTAATTTTGAGGCATGGCATGACAAACACACCCAGGCCGGCTTTGAACTCACTGTAATCTAGGCAGTATGTGAATTTGCAATCCTTCTACCTCAGCCCCATAAGTAGCTGGGATTACAAGCCTGTACTGCCAGGTCTTGGTTATTATTATTGTTCTTACTTATGAAGCTATTAAAAAGAAAGAGAAACTCACTAATAATTCGAAAAATAGCAAGTTTGCACAAATAAACAAGTTTACAAAGAATAAATATATTCAAGAGGTCTCCACATTCCACTTAAATTATAAATGAGAAAGACAAAATTCTATTTTCAGAAAACTGAGTTTTTTTTAAGTTAAAAATCTTGATTTATTGCATATAGAGGCTTTGGGTTTTTTGGTGCTTTATTTTTATTTATTTTTTAAAAATTTTATTTATTTATTTTTCTTTTGGTGCTGGACTTAAGACAAAGTCTCTCTACATGGCCCTGACTGTTCTAAAAATTATTTAGACCAGGCTGGCCTAGAACTCATAGAGATCCACCTGCCTCTGTCTCCTGAGTGCTGGGATTAAAGGCACGCGCCACTGTGCTCGGCACATGTCGTGTGTTTTGATTATGGCCTCTGCTAGGTAAATAGAAGAGTGGGATTTTTCATACATTTATTCAGCCTTGTGCATTTGGAAGACGGTATTATATTAAGCATGGAGTTGGTGTCCGATAAATACTTGTTAAAGAGACGAACAAAACGAAAGCAAAAGCGTAAACAAGTGTGAGAAGATGCAAGTTTCACTGCCGGTGAGGGGCAGAGGTGAATTTGCGGTGTATTTTAGTCCTCTTCCTCTTCTCTCTGTTCTCTGATATTTGTACGCATTAACACAGCAAGATCCTTAGCTTACCTGTGTTTCTGGTCACCTTTCACTAGGCTTAAATCCGTTAGTAAAACCTAAATTAGAGCACATGAAAACCTGACATCCCCCTTCTTAGCACATCAGGACTGGGAGCAGAAAATGTCAATTTTCCGCAAAAATGCAGGCTGAATTATGATAGAGAATATCATATTATCCAGAATGGGAGTGTCTGCGACGGCGCTGGGCTTTGGGAAGCCACAGAAAATGCTTGCTTGGTCAGGTGAAATAAAGATGTGAATTCTCCTACAGCTTCTGAGTTCCTCGTTTGTGATCCCACCCCCATAGAACTGTTAAGAGTCTAACTATGTAGAAAGCAGAAGAAAGGAGATTCCGGACATGAATCAGTGGCAAGCAGGATCAAGACTCACTTCCCAGCAGGCTCCTGCTGTTACTCTGTGAGAAATCAGAACTGCCTCCTCTCTTTTCTCTTCTTTAGATGTGACTTCCCTTTTGTGCCAGAGCCACAGGGCAAGTTCTCCTGTCCAGGGCCCATTCTTTAATCTAGGCGGAGAGCTGGTTCTGCCTCCAGCCGACCCCACGGCTGTACAGGCTCCGCAGTGGGAGTTAAGGCTCGCAGGGCATCTCTGCAGCTAGAAGGAAGAATGAAAAGACACTTAGGGTAGGAGCAGGTCCAGACAGTCAACCAGAAAGAGATCCTGAAAGGGCAGATCCTCACCCTCCCGAGTTCAAGAGAGCTTTCTTTACAAACTAAAACCTCACACTTGCGTGTTCACCTCTATGTGCAGATTTCCCGAGAGATTGCACAGTAGAGACGATGTTAGCCAGATGCAGAAGTTTCAGTTCTTGCTTTATAATTTGGTTGTTTGAATTTGGGTAAGTTTTAACTCTTCAGTTCAGTCTTCCCGTCTGTTAAATGGGTATAATAAAATATCTCCTAGTATTGTTTTGAAGACTAAATAAAATTAAGGAACCTGAAGAAATCCAGTGTTATGTTGTAGGATATTTGTATACTGTGAAGAAGCATTGCTGTGATTGGTTTAATAAAGAGCTGAACGGCCAGTAGCTAGGCAGGAGGTATAGGAGGGGCTTCTGGGCAGACAGAGGAGGTAGGAGGAAATTATCGAGGAGCAGATGAAATGCCAATGAACCACGGAGGGAGTCAGGCATACAGAAGGAAAGCCACATGGTGAAACATAGATTAATAAAACCAAATTAATTTAAGTTATAATAGTTAGTGGGAAAAGCCTAAGCCAAAGCTAAGCTTTCACAATTAATAAGACGTCTCCATGAGTATCAGCAAAAAGGTCAAGTCCATGAGGGGTTCATCCACTGAGACATTTTGCCGGAGCTACTGGGAGCTCACTAACATAAACTGGACTGGGAGTGAACAAGCATGGGATCAAGCTGGTCCCTCTGAATGGGGTTGATAGTTGGGGCAGACTGAGGGGCCACTGACAGTGGCACTGGGATTTGTCTCTACTGCATGTGCTGGCTCTTTGGGATCCTATTTTCTTTGGATGTATACCTTGCTCAACCTAGATGTAGTAAGGGGGTGGCTTGGACATTCCACAGGGCAGGGTGCCTTGCCCTCTTTTAGGACTGGAAGGGGATGGGTTGGGAAGGTGTGTGGAGGGAGTGGGAGGAGGGGAAGGAGTGGGAATTTGGATTGGTATTTTTTTAAAGTTAAAAAAGAAGTCTCCGTATTGTTATTTGGGCTGATGGCAGAAAAGACAGTCCGTCTGCAGTGTTAATACATGTAACACGTTATTTAGCCTCTTTTGAAAATTAAAAATGCCCTTGAAATTTTATTATTATTATTATTATTATTATTATTATTATTATTATTATTATTATTACCTGGTGCAAATAATTGCTGATTGCCCCAGGCATCGGTTCAGTTAAGCTGCTTCCTGCCGAAGCCTGAGGTCAGCTCCACAGGGTCTGTTTCCACTCTTCAGACATTCACAGCCTGGTGGTGTAAGACAGACTTGTGAGTTCCTGCTGCAGCAGGTAGAGGGGTTCTTGCAGCACTCTGTGTTGAGGGGAGATGGACAGCTCTGCTGGGCTGGGGCATGCAGAGGAGGGTGTGCCTGAGCTGGGTGTGACTGGACCTGGGAGGTGTGGCAGGAGTGAGCAGCTCTGCAGAAGAGAAGCAGGGTCTTGAAAACCACAGGTAGCAGGCCAACATAGCCATTGTCATCACAGGTAGCTCTTCTAATCCCTGAGAGACTGCTCCAAACAACCAAAGCCATTTTGAGATTCCAAACCTTGTTAAAGAGTAGTAACTTATCAAACTCCAGCAGCAGCATCAGGAATGACATGGCTTTAATCCACGCTAAACATCTAATCAGTTGATGCTGTCTGCCTGGGATGCTCTCTTAGGAAGGATCCAGAGGGCACCATCCAGTCAAAGGGAAAGAGGCAGCAAATGATGAGAAGCCATGAGTGTGGGGACGTAAGCGAGTCCAGTGGCCCGGGTGACCGCTCTGCATGACAGCCTGCATTTCAGTCTTGGCTCTACTGCCTGTGTGAACACTGAGCCTTGTGTCTCAGTGTCTGTGTCTATAAAACCACACTGCCTGATCCCGATTTATTGTGCTAATTAGGTGAATTATTACATGTAGTTGTTAGAACTGTGTCGGACACCTTGGAAGCGGGAGTTATTAACAGCTGATGTTAGCTAGTTTCCTAACATTTAAGATCGAAATCCCCAGGGAGTTTGGTGTGGGAATCAGAAGAGGAGGTGACATTTGTAGTGCAAAGACAACTAAAACCTAGTTTTTGCTTTTTGTTTCTTCGTTTGAGACAGGCTCATCATTGCCAGCTCAGGCTGATCTGGAAGTTACGATGTTATATAGGTTGGCTTCGTGCTAACGGCTGGGGGACCCTCTGTCTGTTTCTCTACTGCTGGCCTGCCACACTTGGCTGCAGAACCCATTTTCATTTCACTCTAAGATAGTGTGGTGTGATGTTCAAACGCACAAGGATCGCGTATCGGTGGAACACAACACAAATTGCACAATTTTTTTTTTCAGAGAACTCTTTCTGGTGTGGTTTAATATCTATTTTGTATGGTCTGCAAAAGTTCAATGTGATATTTTTTACACCTCAGTTTTACTCCTGAATTTGTGATCTCTTTCCAGGGGTTCATGTGGGATGTGGCAGAGAGGCTGAAAGCTTTGCTGGTGTTTGCTGAACATCGGTACTATGGGGAGTCCCTGCCCTTCGGTGAGGACTCTTTCAGGGTACGTACACATTATTTTTAAGGTTGTCCTTTTGGGGGGGTGGATAGGGCAGGGTCTCATATATCCAAGTGTGTCCTACCTTCACATTTCATGTGTTAAGATACGGGTGTGCAACGGACAGTGTGTCTGGTTGTATGTGGGTCTGTGTAGTGGTCTTTTGTTTGTGTTTTAACGAATAAAGCTTGCCTGAAGACCCAAGTGCAGAGTTAAACCACTAGAGGCTTGGCGGTGATGGGACACATCCTTAATCCCAGGACTCAGAGGACAGATGGATCTCTGTTAGTGCACACCCTGGGCTACAGGAAATTGATCCAAAAAGAGAAGAGAGCTCATGCAAAGGTGATCCCAGCACTTGAGATCACAGGCCTTTAATCCCAGCACTAGTGGAGACAGGAGTGATATGGCTGGGTAAGACATGAGCTCAATACATCTGGGGAGCAGTCAGTCTGAGGACAGGATCAGCCCTTTGGTCTGAACATTGGTAGAAGTAGGAGCTCTTTAGTGACTCTAATCCACTCTGCTTCTCGGATCCTTCAGCTTTTGCCCTCTGATAACTGACTTTGAGTTTTTATTATTAAGACCAATTAGAATTCGTGCTACCTTCTGGGATTGAACCTAGGGCTTCATACTAGATGGGTAGCCATCTTCCCAACACAACTGCATCCCCAGCACTGCTCATGTTTTTCCTATTTTTCTTTCTCTTCCTCTTTACTGTTTTTGAGACAGAGTGGTATTACCAGCTCACGTTAGCCTTGAACTCATGATTATATATTATGTTGCACAAACTCAAATCACTTTTTACGAGTTGTTGAAATCTTGACACCTTGGCTTTCACTGGGCTTCTTGACTCAACTTCCTAGAAACTCTGTTTGGAGAAAAGCTTACATGATTCAAGTTCTGTTCCGGATGTGAGCTTCGCCTATGTGGCGACTGTGTCCACATTTACATCTGTGTTCATCCTTCCAACCCTCAGGATGCCAAGCATTTGAATTTCCTGACATCAGAACAAGCTCTGGCTGATTTTGCAGAGTTAATCAGACACTTGAGAAAAACTGTCCCAGGCGCTGATGGTCAACCCTTCATTGCCATCGGAGGCTCTTACGGCGGTGTGCTTGCAGCCTGGTTCAGGATGAAATATCCTCATTTAGTAGTTGGGTAAGTGCATTTACACTGGACTGGAAAACTTGTATTTTTTTTCTTTTCTTTCGAGACAGGGTTTCTCTGTGTATCAGCCCTGGCTGTCTTGGGACTCGCTCTGTAGACCAGGCTGGCCTCGAACTCACAGAGATCCGCCTGTCTTTGCCTCCTGAGTGCTTGGGATTAAAGTCATCATGCCTGGCTCTGGCTCCACCAGCACTTTTAATGATCAAGACAAGAGATTCTTTCTGGGTAAATTGTTCCCTGCTGTTGTATAAATGTTTCTGGATCCTCCCATTAGCAGGTATGCTATCTTTCCAGTCATCTTGTTAAGGCTCAGTTTCCATTCTAATTTATTTTTTCAAATTATTTCAAAATTATAAATAATGTATAAAATATTATAGAATATTTATATTTGAATTTTGTATTAGTTCTTATTAGTTATCGAATCTTTTATACAATGTCTTTCATCCTTTTCACCCTTTTCTTCCAACTCCTTCCTGATTCGTCCCCTCTTTCCCGACTTACACAACTTTGTGTTTTCTCCTCTTCCTCCCCCTCTTCTTCCCTCCTCCTTCTCTGAACCCATCAAGTCCTCTGTGTACTACCTCTTGGATATGGTACTTTCGTTGGCCACACTGTTAAAGATACCCAACTCTCCGTCTCCTAGCAACTGCCCATTGCCAGTTCGGCAGGGACTCACCTCACTTCCCCTCTCCAGGCAGGGTTTTGTCTGGCTTGAGCTTGTTGTTGGAAAACTTACTTGAGTCCCGTGTTGTTTTTTCTCTCATTTCCCTGATAATTCAGAGCTCTTGCAGCTTCTGCTCCTATCTGGCAGTTTCAAGACTTGATTCCCTGTGGTGTGTTTATGAAGATAGTAACTGAGGATTTTAGGAAAAGTGGAGAGAAATGTTCGGAGAGCATCCTCAGGTCTTGGGGTGCCATTAACCGACTCTCAAATACGGGTAAGCTTTACCTAAAAGAATGTGTTTTCATAGAGCTTCATTTGTTCAATACTTCCACTTAATTGCACGTACACACACACACACACACACACGGATTTTCTGCCTGCATGTATATCTGTGTACTATGTGTGTGCCCGATGTCCACCGAAGTCAGAAGACGGCATCTGATCGCCTGGTACTAGAGTTACAAATTGCCGTGAGGCACCACGTAGGTGCTGGGAATTGAACCTTGATCCTCTGAAAGAGTAGCCTGTGCTCTTAATTGCCGAGCCATTTTCTCAGCTCCCACTTCTTAAGAAACACGCAATTTGCTAAAGCACAATATAAATCCTAAAAAGAAGAGAAATCAAAATTTCTGGGCCAATGAATTTCCTGATGCAATTATCACCCACACCAACAGAGAGCATTATCAGACTCTCAGAAAGCCATGGCATGCTTAGTCGTATCAGCAAGCTTGCATGGTCCGTCACTATCCTCCTGCCTCCATCTCTGGTTGATTTTCCTTGTTCTTCAATTCTTCAGTAATTGGAATCGTACAGTGTATATGTGTGGGGCTTTGGGCCTGGTATCTTCTGTTCAATACTCTACGTTAGCTGCATCCATTTGCTTTATGTGGTTGCTTATTCATTCACATTGTTCTATGGTATTCCTGCTTACTTCAAATTAAATAAATATTAAGTTTTTCAAATTAAAGTGGGAAGTAATAAAGCATACTAATTTTGGCAAGTCCCATGATGAAGTTAAATTTGTCTGCCATGGACTTATCAGATTGTATTAAAGCATTTTGTTGAATAGTGCAATAATTCTTGGTGAAGTGGCACAGGAAATTGTATTTACTGTAATGCAACATGAAGAACGAGAGGTCTCTAAAGATTTATGTTGACTAGGACCTTGCAGTTTTTGGCAATGTCATTCTGTCTCCAGGCAGTGGTCTACCATGGCTCACCAGAAACTTACACCTGTGTGCTTCCCTAAACTCTGAGGACATCCAACGCCTGAAAGACTGGATGGCTGAGACCTGGGTGAACCTGGCCATGGTGAACTACCCATACCCAGCCAGCTTTTTAAAGCCTTTGCCTTCTTGGCCTATCAAGGTAACGGGACAATGCCCTGCCCTCGTTTATAAATGACAGTGTGGCTTTCATCAGAAGAAGAAATACTGGTGATGGGGGTCTGTGGAGCATGCGGTTTGGGGCTGATTTCCTGATTGTGTTACTTTGGATGTTTTAGGTAACTTTTCTTAGCCTTGGCTTCCTCTTCTGAGAATTGGAGACAAAATGCATCGATTATCGTATAAGATCAGTGGTTGCTGTTAATGGAATAATTACCAAATCCAAGGCTGTACTTTGTATATATAGTTTATCCAATTTTGCGATATATGTTTTATGTCTAAATGTATGCACTACATGGTAGAAACTTGATAAGTGACCTATTTGTTGAAGTGCTAAGATACTCAGTGAGCTGCGAAGCCTTCTAAACGCTACACACCGTGAAGGGTGATCGCTATGCTGAGCAACAGAGTGGGGATAGCACTACTGGGTGCTATTGGGAGGGCATGGCCCCAGGAAGGGCATCCTGGACAAGGCCCTCTTCCTCCTTGAGTTGCCATGCCTTTGCTTGTCAGCCTCAGAAGAACAAAGTATCAGTTACAAATGTTTTCAGTAAGATCCAAACAATACGGACCTGAGAAGTGTAAAGACACCGATTTATAGGATCTGCCAATGCACAAACACTGTCTTAGTTAGGGTTTCTGTTGCTGTGAAGAGACACCATGACCACGGCAACTCCTATAAAGGAAAACATTTAATTGGGGTGGCCCGCCTACAGTTCAGAGGTTTAGTCCTTTATTATCACGGCGGGACATGGCGGCATGCAGGCAGGCATGGTGCAGTAGAAGGAACTGAGAGTTCTAGATCTTGATCTGATGGTGACAGGAAGTGAACTGAGACACTGGGCATGGCTCAGGCATGTATGAGACCTCAAAGCCCGCCCCTACAGTGACACACTTTCTCCAAGAAGGCCACACCCACTCCAACAAAGCCACACCTCCTATTAGCACCACTTCCTATGAGCTTATGGGGGCCAATTACATTCAAGCAACCACAAACAAATAAACTTAAATTCTTTTCTATTTTAAAGATTCTTTTGCTGACACATCATTTATATGTATATGTTCTTTAAGTAATCTCTTGTTAAGAACAAGAGTTTTAAAAAAGCAAAAGACAGTTGTGTTTTTACAATACTTTTACCTCCACAACTAGAATGGGAGCGGGAAAAGAAAATTTAATGAGTTATGTGCGAGCCAACTTTCAACAGCTCTTCAAGTGTCCCACTGCACTGATGAAACTATACCTCACTTAAAAATTTATAATTAAAATAAGTCTACTTGCTCTCAGAGTTATTTCTCTTTATGTATAGAGTGGACATCTTCTACAGAACAGACCGGAAACTAACATGCATTGAATTAGGTGGATGTTGATATCGCAAAGTTGTTATTATTAAAATATTACTATTTTGAGACAGATTATTATGATTTTGAGGCAAAGCTCACCTTGTAACTTAGGGTGGTCTAGAACTGTCCATGTAGCACAGTCTGGCCTCAGACTCACCCCCTCTTGCCTCAATTTCTAAGTGCTGGGATTGTAGGGGTGAACCCCTATGCCTGAACACAAAGTTACTAAAAACAGCTGCCTCTCTTTCCTAAGAAAACCTGGATTTAAGCATCAAGCTTACCTATTGTATTCTATTGTTCTACAATGTAATAACTACACATATATCATCATTCCTCTCGAAGAACAAATGAATTGTTAGATACTGTGCCAAACAGGGATTGGCAGACTCCATATTTTAAAGAATTCTATTTTAGGTGTGGTGGGGCCTCAAGAGTTTCTGTCAGTTTTGCAACTGAAGCGGGAAAGCAGCTGTGGGTAATCTGTGAGTGAGAACGGCCAATCACGCTTTGTTGGGAAGTGCAGCTGGCCTGTAGGTTAGTTTGCTGACTTGTCGTCTAGAGAGACCCCTAGGGAGAGCGTCTTCGTGTTACCAGCTTTCATTAGGACTTGGGTTAGAGAGCAGCAGTATACCTGGGCTCTCAATGTTCCTTCTACGGAGCTTTATTGTTTAGTCTTAAGAGGAACCCACTGTTCCTCCATCCTCTTCAAGGAATCAGCTGCAGCCGATGGAGTATCTTTCAGAAGTCTTTTCTGTTTTCCAGTTCAGCACAGCCCCCTTTAATCACTGTGTGTATATGATTCGGAAGTTTATTTTGCAGAATAACTTCATTTTACCTATAGTTGCCTCTTACTTTTTAAAAACCGAAACCAATTCTTGTCATTCTCTTTAATAATTTCTTGCCAAAATAATTCTATTTTTTTCTTTATTTTTGATTCTATTAAGGGGTTCGCTTTTGTGAAACGGTTTTGTGGAACAGAATCCACGGTTCATACACGATACGCAAGCACTCTACCACTGAGCTAAACTTCTAGCCTGATACTGGCAAATTCTTGATAGCTTATGGAAGAATATATTTATGATTCTGTTTCTTGTCTGGATGCCCTCCCACCCCCCTCCAAAAAAAAAAAAACTTAAAAAAAACAAACCCCAAACCCACTTCTTTTGCAGTTGGTTCGAGAGCCTCCCATTGCCTGTTTCTTCTCTTTCCACAGTTAGCTGCACATTTAATTTTCACGGATCCCTTTTTTCCATTTTCGCTGCCCCTCGCTCCTAAACCGAGCTTCAGATCGCTTTCTGTTCTCCGCTCATTCCGTTTCTCCTTTCTGGACCCCGTCCGTGCTCTCAACCCCCTCTAATCCCTGAACACTGCCCAGCTGGGGACTGCTCTTTCACTTGGACGGTTCCATTTAACCAGAACCCCTCCTCCTTCGGATGCACTTCCTCCTCTTTAAAGGGCTGACAAACAGACGCTTTTCTGAGTCCCTAACTCAGACTTAGCGCCCTGAGATAACGGTTGGGTTGCGAGAGAGAGCAGGCTGTTTCCCATGCTGTCTGCGCCACGTACATCTCTGGAGTATCCTCGGGCAGCGACTAAATGCTGTTTTCCACGTCAATTCAGCGCTCATTCTCCCTAATTTGTCTCTGCACATTGTCCCTGTTTGCTTTTGTTTACTGGGAACAGAAGCTGCCACAGTCATGCAGAAATAATCACGGACTTGGCTGGCAGAACACAGGGAGGAAGAGAAAAAGGAAATAGAAAACCCTCTGTCATTTGACGGTTCGGGTTACATTACAAACCACGGCGCCTCTTCTTAGCTTTAAAAGCGCTTTTTTTTTTTTTTTAAAGGAGGCTGAAGTTCGTTAAATTCTGTAGTCTTTCTTTTAGCTAATAACCTAGCGAACGTTTTAGCAACTTTGAGCCCAGTCTTCTGAGCACGCGGGCATAGCGAAATAGTAAGACATAAAAGGGAAAATCTCTTCCGTTTGTCTCGGTGTTTGATAATGTATGCACCCTCTCTGGGTGGTTTAAGCGGTTTCGATGCATTCTCTGAAAGGAGAGCTTTTACTGACAAAACCAATGTGATTATCTGAGGCAGTGGGGGGGGGGGAGGGGAAGGGGCGGGAGTGGGGATGTGGGGTGGAGTTGAAATCTCAGAGAAAGAAAATCTCGCCCAAAAGCTGAATGTATCCATTTAATCTTTCTTCTAATGGAGGGACCATACTTTGGAGAGAAGACTGATTTTTTTTTTTAAGTTCATCTTCTCCCTTTTTAAGAATTGTATCTTTGCTCCCGCCTTCTATTTCTTTTATTCTAATGCTTAGCCTCCTAGGTACTGGCACCTAAGGCTTTTAAGCAAACCATTATCCTTGCTTTCTTGCCTATGTGTTGGCAAGAAGTGCAGACCACATTGGAGTGCAGATCTGACCACTCCAGCATTGCATGAATGTTCTACTTTCTCCTTCTCTTTCATTTGCGTGGCAAAGGTTAGCTTTGTAGCCCAGGCTAGCCTGGAACTTGTGATCCTCCAGTTTTGGCCTCCCTAGTGCTGAGGCCTGTCTTCCACACTCCCCCCCCCCAACCTTTAAAAACTAGAATTATTAAAGTGGACATCCAATGTTCTTAAGAAATTCTTTCTTAGATTTAGTTTTTATGTGGGTTTATTTTTTTGCCTGAATGTGAGTAGGTACACCATGTGCATACCTGATACCCAGGGAGTTCAGAGGAGACCATCAGATCTTCAGGAACAGGACTTACTACCATATGGGTGCTGGGGACCCAACCCAGGTCCTCTGCAAGAGCAACGTGTGCTGAGCCACCTTTCCTGTCTCGTAACACTTTTATTTTATTTTTGTCTTGTAATTTTTTTTTTTTTAAAAAACCTGTCCCTTGAGTGTTTATATTTACTAGGAAACAGAAAATAAATTGTCTATTTGATTCAAGGGGCTGGCACTGAGTCTCCTGTTAATCTGCTATTTTAATTTCTTTTAAACTAGTGTAAATATATTTAAATTTATCCTGTAACAAAATGACTCTGTTTTTATAAAAATCAAACAAACTAAAAACATACAAAGATAAAAAACCCAAGCAATGAAAAGACATGGGTTTATGAAGGTAAATGTGGAAGCTGGACCTTGGAACACAGGCTTGTCATCCTAGCTACTTGGGAGGCTAAAGCAAGCAGATTCCAAGTTTGAAGGCATTTTGAGCAACTTGGTGAACTCTCTGTCTCTCTCACACGCACACACAAATACACACACACAATCAAACACACACACACACATGCACATACCTTCCCACTCAAACAGACACAGACAGAGACACACCTGCACGCACGCACGCGCACACACACACACACACTCCAAACAAAGCTCACAACACACAAACGAATAGCCCGATGCAGGGGATATTTGTGTGCTAAGCTCACAACACACAAACGAATAGCCCGATGCAAGGGATATTTGTGTGCTGAGACTTCGAGAGAAGCGTTTGTTGTGCTGCCGTGGGTGTTCTTCCTCGTGTCTAATTAAATCACAGCCCCTCAGTAAACAACTAACAGTGGAAGCACTTGCCCTGACCGGTTGGCTAATATTTGCAAACTATCAGCGTTGAGTTGAAGTATTCCATGAGGTTGTGCCAAAGTCGATAATGTTTGACTCATAAGTGTGACAGTTCCCTATGGTTTCCCTTTGACTTAATATTTACGTTCTTTATGCAGATTACACAACTGATTAAAAAGCGTGCAACCGTCTCCCTCTGGATCCCGGTACTGTTGAGCAGTCATGAATTAGTGCAGAGTGGTCCCTTATTACAGCAGGGCCTGTTGAAGCTTTGACATTCTAAGTAACATACAAGGGTTTTCACTTGTATATAAAGGCAGCTGGATGGGAGCTAGTAAAGGCGTTACAATGTTTCTCTTTTTTGAACTGGTAATTCCGGTAAGAAGTGACTTTGAAGAAAAAAGAGTAACAATGTTTCAAATGAATAGCCTTAAGGCTTTCTCAACTCCCAAGTCTCACTGCTCCTCTACGGATTGTTTTACATTGGTGGGTGTCCTTCTGACCGGTTGGTGGTCAGAACTGGACCCTGTCCTCCCAGGAGGATCTGCCCTCAGAAGGGCAGTGGACCCAGGACTGGCCCTAATCAGGTCATGGAATTTCCATCAGCAGAGGCCATGGCTGTGCCCGAGATGTTCTGGGGCTGCAGAAAACCATGTATTGTTATCTGGTGCCAGCCCCCAGCCACGCTTGTGTCTTTTAAGAGACAATAACTGCTCTTTGCAGAGATGCTATTCATGGGGACTCCTTTTCTTTCCTCAACAGAGGCCCAGTGTTCCTGCTCTAAGGGCGGGGGGGGGGGAGGCTAATGCCAGCATATGAGTCAGCCCCACTGGCTACTGTGCCTTCCAAGGGTTTTAGGTGTTTGTACATCAGCCCCTCTTTTCTCCTGCCTAGCTTGCATCATCCACTGGCCGTGTCTGCCACACTGCTCGAACAGAATGTTTTCCTCTGAATCTACTCTGTAGTTCTGTGCTGGCCTTGGAAAGAGCTCAGAGGCCGAGGGTGTCAGATTCCGCAGGGAGGGAGTAGGGCTCCGTAGTTGGTGATGGGTAGCCCAGTACAGCCCGCGATTGACTCTTAGCATTTTATATATTTCTAACTGCTGTCTGCCTTAGGGTTGCTTTCTGAGAAAAGTGGTATTGTTAAATGCTAGGTAACTATTGATGCACCATGAATAATTAAAGAGTTTTTAGAATAGTAAATCACTGTTTTTGACTTTTAACTTTCCGCAGCTGGCATTGTCTATGGCTTCAGGCAGAACAAGTTTGTACTTCCAGTTTTGCTCAGATTTCTTTCCTTATGTACCTCTTGAACATGGGCTGGGCACATGGTTATCTGGGTATCTTTTCCTTTAAAAATTCACATTTATTTTTATCTATGTGCATGCATGCGTGTGTGTGTGTGTGTGTGTGTGTGTGTGCATGTGTGGTGTGTCTGCAGGTGTACTTACTATGCCTTGCATCTGGAAGTCAACTTGTGGGAGTTGATTCTCTTTTTTCTACCACATGGGTCCTTCATTTTAAACTCAGGTTCTCAGGTTTTAAAGTAAGTAGCTTTGGCCATTGATCTATCATACTGGACCTCATAGTTGTTTTTGTTTTTGCTTTTTTTAAAAGCCTGGGTCTCACTGTATAGATGTAGCCTAGGCTGACCTCAAATTTGCAGAGCTCCATCTGCCTCTGCCTCTGCCTCCTGAGTGCTGGGATTAAAGCTGTGTGCCCTTACACCCAGCTCTCATAGTTATTTTTAAAGGCGTATTTAGCTATTTGGATATCATATTTTGTGATTTTTCTCACATTTAGAATTTCTATAGCTTGCTATTAGAGTCTATGCACAGCCACCTTCCTTTGGGAAAAGCCCTTTTTTAAATCTTATAGGCTCTGAGAAATCTCCCAGACAAGAAAGCTATTCACCTGCTGGGGAGAGAGAGGCCTCAGTGGGTAAAACACTTGCCTGTGCAAGCATCAAGATGGGCGCTCAGATCCCCAAAACCCACATGAAAAGTTGGGTGGATGTTATGGCCTGCAGGTCAACCCAGCACTCAGAGGAGGCAATGGACCTCTGGAGCAAGCCGGTTACCAAGACTGGCCACATTAGTGTTGTCTGGGTTCAATTGAGAAGCTTTGCCTCAAGGAATTAGATCAACAGGGTCTTAGAGAGACTCTTGATGCCAGCCAACCTTGAGCCTCACATGTACCTACACGTATGTGTGCATGCCCCTACATAGATGTGTGCCTCACGCGTGTGAATACATACACACACACCATGAAAGAAGAGAGAGCAGTCCATATTTGCTAATACATGCCTTCTTGAAGTTACATGAAGTACCAATTAATAGTCCATAGAAGAATTGCTATGGATGGGCTGAGGCAATGGCTTGTTTGGTGAAGTGAATCGTGTTTTTGTGTTGTTATGCTGTAATTTTTTTTAAATTAGTGTCTGACTCTTCCTTTGTTTATCTCTTCAAAATGACAGGTCGTGTGCCAGTATCTGACAAACCCCTACATGTCAGATTCCCTGCTGATTCAGAACATCTACCGAGCTCTGAATGTATATTACAATTACTCAGGCCAGTCCAAATGCAACAATATTTCTGAAACAACAACCGGAAACTTGGGGTCCCGAGTTTGGGGCTACCAGGTAAGCACGCTTGGCTCTTTCTTCCCGCTGCTACCTACAGTTGTGCTGCAACAGTGACCAGAGGAGAGTTTATCACCTAAACTGCGTTCACATCTCGACTGCATTCTTTATCTGCACTGTTAAGACTAATGATGGTGATGGTAATGGTGGTGGTGGTGGTGACGGTGGTGTTGATGGTGGTGGTGATGATGATGATGGTGATGCTGCTGCTGGTGTTGGTGATAATGATGGTAGTGTTGTTGATGATGATGATGGTGATGAGGATGGTGGTGGTGATGATGGTAGTGGTGGTTATGATGATGGTGGTGGTGGTGATGATGATGATGGTGATGATGGTGGTGATGATGATTGTGGTAATGATAATGATGATGGTGATGAGGATGGTGGTAGTGATGATGGTAGTGGTGGTTATGATGATGATGGTGGTGGTGGTGATGATGATGATGGTGATGATGGTGGTGGTGGTGATGATGATGGTGGTGATGATGATGGTGATGATGGTGGTGGTGGTGGTGATGATGGTGGTGGTGGTGATGATGATGGTGATGATGATGATGGTGATGATGGTGGTGGTGGTGGTGATGATGGTGGTGGTGGTGATGATGATGGTGATGATGATGATGGTGATGATGGTGATGGTGATGATGGTGGTGGTGGTGGTGATGATGGTGGTGGTGGTGATGATGATGGTGATGATGATGATGGTGATGATGGTGGTGGTGATGATGATGATGCTTTCCTCCTAAGGTTGCCTTTAGGGTTAAATATCATCATAAATGTGAAAGAATACTCCTTGCAGAGAAAGGAATACATATTCTTCTGTGAACTTTCAGCCTTGTCTTTCTATGAGAAATAAAGGAGTTGTGTGGCTGGGATGTAAAGGGGGTCGGTGGGGCTGAAGCTCGATTGCAAATTTAGAGCTCAGCTTTGCTACCCACTGATAATGATGCTACTCTCTTTGCTGCTCGGCAGCTGGATGATATCGAAGAGTTCATCTCTTCATTTATTTTCTTGGTTTGCTCTTAGACCTGCACGGAAATAATTCTGCCCTTTTGCACAAATGGCATTGACGACATGTTTGAGGCTCGTGCATGGGATTTAGATAGGTATTCTGATGACTGTTACAAGCAGTGGGGTGTGCGGCCACGCCCTTCCTGGATCACTACTCTATATGGAGGCAAAGACATCCATTCACACTCGAACATCATTTTCAGGTGAGTTCTGTTGGTTCCAAGAGGAGCCTCGGTTGTTGGGGACCCCTGCAGAATGGCTGAGAGAACAGAATTAGGGAAGGGTGGGACAATAAAACAGCACAGAATGCAACCGTGAGCCCTTTAGGGTTTTCTAGTACAATCTCTACATCAGGAAACAAGACATCTTTTGGTGTCAGTTTGTGCTGTCATTGTTAGGAATTAGAGCACTAATACTCAACATTGTTCAACAGACACTTTGGCAGTGCCCACTCTCTAGTCTTGCCCATACTGTAAGGCATAAGGCCCTTTAAACTAATTACCCAGAATCCTCACAACTCCTTTGCAGAAGCCCATGTAGGTTGATGTGAAGGGAGAGGTCTTCCTTGGCCTTGTTCTTCTTTGTCAATGACTTCAAGAAGCAACGCACTTGATACTGGTTACCATCAAGATTTGGGTTTTCTAAAACCCAGTGCTGAGTCTCAGTTTTTTAAGTATAAATTCAGAAGAGACCCCATGAAGAACTGGTTAACTAACATTGTTTCCCAGGCAAATTAATTATGGCCAGTGATTATGTGAGGCTGGCTGTTGGGGATTTTACCCAGGTATCTGGAGTCCCTCGGGAAAACAGTCTCTATCCTGAGATTTCCCAGAGGCTGGGGTAGCTTTCATTGATCTGAACTGAGAAATTCAAGTCCGCGTGCAGAGGAGGTCTCTGGGCAACTCCAAACACTGTTGCTAAGTGACCAGGTGCTGCACATGACCTTTTAAAGCAGATGCAGTTTGCTCTTCACGTGGCTGCAGCGACTTTTTGTTTTGCAAATGCTGGAGCATTTCCTGACTGGGTTGAGCCTGTCAAACTGGAGCAGTGATAAAGGCTGTTTGTTCTCCCAAGAGAAGCCCATCTTTTATTTTTAACCATACCAGTAAAGCCTGGTTTTGGAAAGCTTTCCCCCCGCCCCCTGAGAATATTAACAAGTTAACAATTAAGCTTTTTTTTTTTTTTTTTTTTTTTTGAGAAGTACATGATGGAGAAGGGAATTTAAAGTTCTATCTCAAACACATTTCCACTTCACATGCCTGAATGTTTATTTTCTAATTCAATTTGTGCAGTGCCTTTATCTAGAAAAGATTGATAGCATTAGCATTCTGCCTAAATTTATATAAGAAACACTTTTGAATCCATTTTCATGATTTGTGTACCTCCTGGAGGTATTATCCATTTCCATGGTTACAGTATATGATCATAATTATAAGAACTGGACATTTGTGTGGTATGTTATAGTTTGTGCCATATTTTCATATGTATTATTCAGATTTGACCTCACAACATCTGTGTGAGAGAGACTTTTAAAAAAATTTCCTTTCAAACTTGACATCGAAAGAACAAATAATTCAATAAAGAAATGGGGTACAGATCTAAACAGAGAACTCTCAACAGAGGAATCTAAAATGGCTGAAAGACACTTAAGGAAATGCTCAACATCCTTAGCCATCAGAGAAATGCAAATGAAAACAACTCTGAGATTCCATCTTAACACCTCTCAGAATGACCAAGATCAAAACCACTGATGGCAACTTATGCTAGAGAGGATGTGGGGTAAAGGAACACTCCTGCATTGTTGGTGGGAGTGCAAACTGGTACAGCTACTTTGGAAATAAGGAGATTTCTCAGAAAATTAGGAAACAAACTATTTCAAGACCCAGCAATACCCAAAAGGCGCTCAATCATACCACAAGGACATGAGTTCTACTATGTTCATAGCAGCATTATTTGTCATAGCCAGGACCTGGA
This sequence comes from Alexandromys fortis, assembly GCF_014885135.2. Classification (NCBI taxonomy): domain Eukaryota; kingdom Metazoa; phylum Chordata; class Mammalia; order Rodentia; family Cricetidae; genus Alexandromys; species Alexandromys fortis. The sequence goes on along the minus strand of NW_026067967.1, from coordinate 281,159 downwards.
AACAGCCCAGATGCCCCTCAACCAGAGAATGGATAAAAAAATGTGGCACATACAGACATATGCATAACATATACACGTGTACACACACACACACACACACACACACACACACACACACACACACACCAGGAACACCCTTGCCAGGTGGCAGCTTTTGCAAAATCACCTGACTAAGGACAGAACCTTGCTAGCCGCAGGCTGGTGGGGAACACTACTCCAGAGGAAGGAGCAAGGACCAAGGACATCTTGTGGCTGGAATGTTCTTAGTGGCTTGAGGGAGGTACTCACTCAGAAAAACTCATAGAGACCACAGAGGCTTGGGTAATGCAGAAGCCTGCAGGTTCTAGAAAATACTTGAAATTTGACATTGAATGAGGTGGGAAAACTGGAGTACTTTGGCCAGTGTTGTTGTTCATACTTAAGTTTGTAAGCAGTCATTTACGAGAGCGAAGCACACTGAGAATTAAAACCAAAATAACCGGTGAGCGCCACCAGTACTTCCATCAAACCCGACATTAGTGCATTCCTTTTAAAAATAGTCTCAATTGCTTTTTCATGTGGGGAGGGGGAGAAGAGAGGGGGGAGGGGGAGAAGAGTGGGGGGAGGGGGAGGGAAATGGGAGGCTGGGAGGAGGCGGAAACTTTTTTTTTCTTATTCTCAATAAAAAAAAAAAAGATACCGAAAAAAAAAATAGTCTCAAATCTCCCCCTAGTCCTATGTTGCTCTCTTTTCTCCTGCATTTATAACAAATACTGTAAAAAAAAAAAATCAGTGAAGTTTCAGTACGTTGATATGTGCATCCTCCCTCCTCTGAGTAATTTGCAAACCTGTGACCTGCTCCACCGTTTGAAAAGCCCCTCCGATGCTCTCTGGTGGTGGGCGTCACAATATTTATATTTATTTGTATATTATATTTATACACAGGTCATTTTGTTGCTCATCCAGTGTTGTTAGTGTTTGTGCATTTGGCACGTGGCCCAAGAAAATTCTTCATCGTCAAAACTGACCTAGTAAAGTCAGGAGGTTGGACACACCTAATCAAGGTTAAGCCGCGAGGTCCGTGGATTCAGCCTTCCTTGTTTCTGTGTTTTGTGGAAACAGCATAAAGCTTAAGCACCAAGAAAAATTTTAATATGACAAAGTAGACCAAACCTCCCAAATTGTTTCTATTTTCAGGTTTATGCCTAAAGAATGCTTCTCGTATTTTATTTGAACGTGCTCATAAAGAACTGACAGCCTTAATTTTGCTTGTTTCCCTCCCTGGCAGCAATGGTGACCTGGACCCATGGTCGGGAGGTGGAGTTACTGAAGATCTCTCTGATACACTGGTGGTAGTCAACATCCCAGAGGGGGCCCACCATTTAGATCTGCGATCGAGCATGGACACGGATCCACCGTCCTTACAGTTAGCCCGCACAGTAGAAGTCAAACACATGAAGCAATGGATCACGGATTTCTATGGCAATTACAGAAGGCTGCCCTGAGCAACTTAAAAAAAAAAAAAAGACTTTTATTTTCTTCTTTTATGTTTGCTCCATCCACATACCCATTCAGTTTGATTTTTTTATATGTAATTACTTTCTCTCGTTTGTCAATATATGTGTTGGGCCAAGGCTGAGACAGAAGAGAGTGACGGGGTGCACACAGCCACCCCACCCAGGTGACTGCTCCGTCCTCATTTCTTTGTGTCACTCCCCAGGAAGAACATCATCATGGCGGCTCTCCTGCCATCAGAACTGGCATGGTTCCTGACTGTCTTTCAGCAGAGGGAGAGCCACTTTTCTCACAAGTGGGGACGTAGCCTTGGTTTTGAGGTGGTCGTCTCTCTGGCCCATTGTGAGCCCCCATTCCTGGCACCAAAGGAAAAGCAGAAGCTGGGCTAGAAATGCTGCCACTGCAGCTGGTGGGCTGTGTGGTGCCAATCCAGGAAATGGGGCGGCTTCCTGTGAGCTCCATGGTGGCCTTTGAACTGTGCTGCAATAAAGACCAAGGCAGACCTACCTGTGTTTTGCTCCGGTCTCCTCCGCTGTTGGGAAGGCAGTGTGCCTGGGCCTGCTGCCTTTGCAAAGCCCTTTCTTTCTCATTTCCCCCCTTGGCAGCTTTCCTTAGTTCTGGATATTTGCCACCGTGGTACTGCCAGGAAGAAATCTGGCTTCTCCTGCTCCATTGCTCTTTGTTTCTAAGGTCAGTTTTGTGGTAATTTAGTTAAATTTTGCCAACTTAGGAGAATTGCTCTGTTAGGTCTTTTACTTTAATTCGAAGAGGCTCCACACTGTTTGTATCAGGCAGCTTACAACTGCCTATGACTTCAGGTTCCAGGGACCAAATGCCCTTCTCTGGCCTCCATAAGAACCTGCGCTCACGTGTGTGTGTGTGTGTGTGTGTGTGTGTGTGAGCATGAGACACACACGCACATTCACACACACACGCACGCACACACACACACACACACACACACACACACCCCTTTACAAAGAAATTTAGAAAACTTCTTTAGCATTCTGTAGAGCTGGGAGATTCTCCAGCGCAGCCCGTTTCCAGACCAGCAATTAGAGGATGAACGTAACTCAGGAATCCAGGCCAGCCCCACCACCACCCTGGAAGGGCCTTGTCTACAGCCTCACAACCCTTTCTTCGGCACAACTTGGAGTTGATTCCAAATTTATTACGCTTCATTTTACTAGTGTAACTTAGTCTTTGAACTTAAGAAGCAAAGTCTCAGTAAACCATCGTCTGAAACAAAGGGGGAACTTATTGAAACCATACCAAAATCTCCCCCAGGGCTGTGGTCACTAGGTATCAAGACGGACTAGATCTGGGGCCTGCCAAGTCTGTAAGTCAAGATGGCACATTCTATGTCTCTGGCTTTCAGCCAAGACCAACCAGGTGCCAGCCGGAGGGACCAAGCTTTGTTTCTGAGATGTTTATGGTTTCACCACAAGGCTGAACTCTCCAATGAGTTTATAAAAGTGCAAATTCTGAGCCCTGTCCCAGAGTTTGTAGATTGTTATGGGGTAGACCTCAGTAAACTAACTGTCTGGTTGCCAAGCGATTTGGGGATATCTTGCTTTGACAAGCACTATTGAAAAACATCCTGTGTTCGAGTCTCTTCAGACAGGACATGCCGTCTCTGTTCATCTCCATTCTGTTTCTGTATCTGGTCTGTCGGAGGGTGGCAGCCCTGCTTTAGGCTGCAAGTCCTGCGATGGCCTTTCTGTCAGCCAGCTTCCTCCTCCTACTCCACAACAGGCCCAGGATGACTTCCCAGGCTGGTGTCCCCAGTACCCTGCAAGTTCTCATATCTCAGGCAGCTAGGGAAGGACAGCATCTTGAAAACACGGTCTAGATCTTAGGGTGAAGGAGAAACAGATCGGGTAGCTCAATCTCATGATGTCTGCTTGGGAAACAGATGTCTGACAAAATGCCAGCATCATATACTGTAGAAAGGCCCATAGGTCAGCGTATCTTAATTGGAATTGGAATAGTTATTTGTTATCTGCAAATACACATGGTGGTTGTATAAAATGATGACCCAAAATAGTTTTCCTTCTCTATCATTTCCCTCCCTCCCTCACACTGAGGCTCCAGTCTAGGGCCTGTTCAGCGCTAGACGGTGCTCCGCCATTGGGCTTCTTCAACTTTTGCAACTCTCGTCAACAGAGCATCGGCTAAGCATAAACCATTGTTCTAGAGCTTAGAAAACACAGAGGTGGCAAAGGAAACACAATATCTGCTCTAGTTTTGCACTCTGGTGGGGTAAAGACACAGGCTGGCAAGCCTTGCCATGTGTTGGTACGTTTGTAAGTGCCACAAAGAGAACCGGCTGCTTGTTCAGGATGCTTCGCCAGGAATCTGAATGAGTGGGAGAGGAGAATGCCTTTCTGGGGGTGTAGAGTTTTAGCTGTCATTTCAATGAAGAATGGGAACCATACCCAGAAAGTGGGTGGAGAAAATGGCCTGTGCCAACGCTCTGAGGATAGCGTATGAACAAAGTGCAAGAAGTCTGCTATAATGGTCCAGGGGACAACCACGTAGACCATGACCTAAATTAAGATAGAGACATGAGCCTGGCGAATGCTCACACAAACAGAACCCGGTAAGGATGTAAAGGATGAGAAAAGGCAAAGGAGCCTTCTCATGGGAACAGCAGTAACAGATTTTCATCGGAAAAATATCACTCTAGCTATAGAGTGCAGTATGAATTATGGGGGGGGCAAAGCAATAGCATAGACCCACTATGGCAGTTGTCCACAGATGGTAGCTTGAGTAGTAGATTAGATGTGTGTGATCTGAGAGAGCTTTAATAAGGAAAGTTATTGGATGTGATGGGCTAATGGGGTTGGTGGTTACTCCTTTACTGATACTGTAAAACTCTAATCTGTAAAAGTCTGCTCTTTAAAAAAAAAGATTATATTTATTTTTATCTGAAGTGCATGTTATTTATCTGAGGTACATTTTATCTGAGTGTTTAGCCTACGCATGTATGTAAATATATCACACGCATGCAGAACCTTAGGAGGCCAGAAGAGGGCACCAGAATCTCTGGAACCAGAGTTATAGACATTGTGATCTGCCATGTGAGTGCTGGGAACTGTACCCCGGTCCATGGGCTCTTAATCACTGAGTCATCTCTCCATCCTGAGAATCTGCTCTTTAGATCTAAATCATTGGTCCCAGTTGATGACAGTCCCTCACTGCCAACCTCGAGTATTCTTTTGGCAATGCTCAGGTCACTTTTTCGGTTGTCATAATTGATATAACAAAGAATTGTCTGTCTGAGATGATAAAGGTGTTGATGTTAGGGACTCTAACCTAAATCGTCTCCATTATAATTTAAGGACCCTCCTTATTTTTCTTTGCTAAGGATATGAGAATTAGACACCTAATTCAAGCCATTCAACAGCCTTACACCTTTCTCTGAACCAGCACCGCTGCGTTTAGTATGATCCCTACTCCAAAGCTCAATGTCGTTTGCACTGGAGCTTAAGTAACTTCATTCCTGGAACAACTAACACCAAGTTTTGGGGGGGGGTGTTTGTTCCCTTATGATTAGTCAATACAAACACATATCCAGTAGCAAATCAGTGCTGAACAATAATAAGAAGAACTAAGGAAAAATCCCAGTGTTCTCAGGGGCTTCAAAAGTAATGAGGAGATCATTGTAATGTGGAGCGATTAAAAACACTGGGGGAAGAATTTTTCTTGCCTTACGAAGTCGGAAAACAAGAACAAAGTAGTGACACTTTCACCCTGAGGGTCTGAGAGTAACATTTAAACTTGTACAGGCGTTTGCAGGAAGGTTGATGACTGGGGGCAGTAGGAAGGAGATAAGAACACACTTATTGAGAAAAGAATAAAACGTACATTCTGTACCTGGAGTACACCAATCATATTGTTGTAAAAAACAAAACCAAATATATCCCTCACTAATGTTATTATGGGGCTGATCAAAAGAGAACCCCAGAGGGCTTCCCCTTGACCACATGGATCATAACTGACAGTCCTGGAACTCTCCTTCCTGTCTTTTCTGTCCTTTTGTCCACGGCGTTCTTCAGCAACCCTGGCAGGAGGACCGAGAGATGCTGAGAACAGTAGGTACTCGTTCCCTTCTGGCCTGAAGCGCTGCCACGGATGGAGTACGTGGGCTTGTCTGATGGTCTCAGAAGGGTCCTTTGCTGTGCATCTTCACTTCCCAGTGGGATTTCCTGTGGCAGAGAGGCAGGCCCACCAATTTCTGCAAACTTCCTACCCTGGTGTCTTAGGGTTCTGATTTCACTGCAAGCCTTGACCCTGAAGGCATTTTGGCCTTCCCTGTTCTCCTTGCAGGGGGATTTTCAGGGTGAGGAGGCGAGACTCGCTTGCTAACCACTGGCCATTTACAAAAATATTTTCTACCTTGCTGTCCACCAACTTTTGAAGAATAAGAAAAACAGACGTGGGACCAAAAATCCCTTTTGTTTGTCTTGGTGCTCGATAAAATATGCACCCTCTCTGGGTGGCGTAAGCGGTTTAGGTACCTTCTATAAAAGGAATCTCTTAAGGACAAAACTAATGTGATTATCCGAGTGTGAGAGGTGCAGTCAAGGCTTAAAGGAAATCTGTTAGAATAGCTGAATGTATCTGCTTAATCCCCTCTCCAATGTGGCTGAACAATGCTCCCGAAGCTATTGGTCCTTCTGTCTTCTAGTAAATGCCTGTCTCCAGAGGAAGGGGCTGTTGGCAGCTTTTGGTAGCCCTGTGTTTCACCTTCTCAGCTGCACAGCAACACAGGAGAGGGCTGGAGAGGCCCGAAGCATCATCAGAAAATAGGGAAGGCCGTGTACTTTCTCCTGGCATCCTTGGGAGCAAGTACAGTAGACCCTTGGGAAATGGCGTCTTGAAGATCCCTGTTCACAGTCCTGAGACACGAGTTATGAGACGAGCTTAGCTACTTCTTGTTTAGGTAGTTCAGTAAGTAAGTGGAGCAGGAGGAGGGAGAAAGGAGATTGGAAGTTGAATTTGGCAAACCCCTCTGTGAGATAGCGTAGAAGTTAATACTTTCCTACATTTAAACTCGAGACAGTAACACCTGCTACATGGATTGATCTCAGGTGTCGAAGGTAAAAGTGGAAACACAGACAGGAAAGGGTCGAACACATTTGCAGTTTTCACATGTTAAAAACTTGAACGCTCCCCTTGCCATGTCGTCTTTAAGATTCCAGATTCTTGTTCTTTAGAAGACAGGCTTCTTTTCTAGATGTATGCTTTCACTTACCGAAGAAAGCATTTGTTCACCGTTCACGATCTGGGCATAGTTTGGGGAGACCGATAAGAATAAAGCTCTAACTTTAAAAGGGTCATAGTCTTGTAGTGGGGTGGAAACTATAAAATACATCTTGAAGAGTGAATACTATGAGCGGCTAATTGGGTCATTAATAGTAAGATCAGAGCCTTACAGGAATACTTATTACTTCAAAAATAAGTTCCCCTGTTTCAGTCATGACAGCTAGCAATTCTTCTCATCCATGTCACAGCTAAAGAAGTAAATAACTTTACCACAGTGTCATAGCCCCATAGACCAAGGGGACTCTTTAACAGTGTCATAGGCAGTAAATGGTAGACCAAGAGATCTCTTTGACCCTGTAGTCTGAACTCTGCCTCATGGTGTATTCTAAGTTAATAAAGACACCTTAGCGATGGTGACTCAAGATGGGTTCCAAAGCCTCTGGAGATGTATACCTTGCTCTCATAGAAGAGAGGCCGCTCCAAGCTGAGGGACCAGCATAGGGAAGGCAGGCACCCCTCCACCAGCCTTTGCCTAGGGAGGACCTCACACTCAGGGCAAACTGCAAACAGCAGTGAGACGGGACACAGAGTTACCAGGGGCCAGAGCATGACCTCCCTCGCTGTACCCTTCTGGGGAAAAAAGCTGGGAAATGTCAATTATCTTCTTGACAGCCCATTGGTCAGAGAGGTGTTTACAGAAAGGTGGTAACGGCTGGCCTCCTTTGTGGTGCAGAACCCCGGAGTGTGCTCCAAACTGTAGAACCTGAAGCCTTGGATGGACTGCTTTCATGAGGACGAATTAGAGATTGGCATGAACATTAAATGGGAATTGTGGGATTGTCTTGAGATGCTTGTATAAGTGGGGAGAGAAGTAACTATTAACTCCCAGAGCTGGGAATGGAGCTCTTGCTAGGGTTCCAGGAACTCTCAGACATGGCAGGTTTCTTCAGTGTTGCTGCGTATTGTGTGTTGCAGCTGAGGCCAAACTGGAAATCAGGCTTGCCCGGGAGGTAGAATCTGGAGATGCCTCTTTCCTGTCTGTTCTTTAGTTTCCATTGGCTATTTTAAGTGAAGGCCTGGAAGGCTGCAGCTGGCGCTTGTTCCTATCAGACTGACAATGTGAAGGGCAGGAGGAGAGGTGATTGGAGCAGAGTAGGGTTAGCCTGGGAATGTGGAATGGATTCTGTGGCCAGCCAGGAGGGATGGGAACCTGACTGTGCCCTTCATGGGCCGGGAGAAGGTCCTTGGGGAGTGTGCTATCCAACGGAAGGTCTGAAATAGGAAAAGGAGTGTGGGTGAGGGGAGGGCAAAGAAGGCTTCAGATAAAGAGCATTGTTCATGCACATGCCCCGGAGAGACCACAGCACTGGGGAAAACGAATTTGCATGTCCTTCTCTCATTTTGGAACAGCTGGAGGGCAGTGAGTTGGGAGTGAGCTGAGAATTTTCTCTGCCTTTCCCTTCCACACCATTCCAGGTTACATGAGCAGGCTGGTCAGCGGAGAGCTATGGTTGTGGGGGCGATGGTGGCGGAGATTGAAATGTGGTTATCAGTGCGAGAGAAAACAGATGACAGCCTGCCTGGGGTCACTGAGTGATTTCATAAAGCAAATGTTTCTCTTCCCCATTTTCCTGCAGCCACCCCATGGGCCTGACTACACACTCCCCAAAGGGTTTACTGCCCACCTCTTTGACACTAAAAAACCAAAAATGTCGCTAGAGTAATGAGCCGAGTGCAGACCAGACAGATGAATATCGGTGCCGCAGGAGGCGAGAGCAATAAAGGGAGCGGGCCTGAGGGAAGCTGGTAACCTGCTGAATTTGCTAGTCCCAGAAATAATTTACTGGCTGATCCCAGACCGCTGGATAATTATCCAGGCAGCCCCCATTCTGGTGCGAAGCCTCCTGCTGCGCGGGGTTATTAATACTGGAGGCAAACAGCGTGTGTTGGTGGGAGCGGACCAGGTCTCCAGGCGGAGGAGACAATGTGCAGGCCCTTGCCCGGGCCCTCTGGGATAGGCCTCACTCGGGAAAACTGAACGGCCTCACTTTTCAGCTCCTTGCCCAGCCCTTGCAGGATCGGCAGAGAGAGTCTCTTAAGGATGCTCAAAACAGTGGGCAAAGGAAATATCCATCCAAGCCCTGGAGTTTCACAGGTTTGTGTCAAGAACATGTTGCTCTGTTCTCGTTCGGAACTAACTAGAAAGGTGTTTTGAGGCCTCCTCGGAGTAAGTCAAATGAACATCCATGGAGCAATGTCAAAAACACTCGCCTTTGACACTGCGTGGGAACTGGACTTGGTTGCCCACAAGCGGGGTCAGCGATAGTGTGGGCGTCTCCTCCAGAGCTTGCATTATTGAAGCGCATGACCTTAGGAAACTCGAGAGCATTTCAACAGGTCGCTGAGATGGGGATGGAGATGATTATTTCATTCCCCTGATTTTGACTCGTGTCTCTTCATCTTTTTAAAAATTTAATTTTAATCTTACTTCTTCTGTGAAGGCTTCATGCACGTGTATGATGCATGCCGATCACACCCACCATCTCTTCCCCCTCTTTCCAAACAATTTTTATTCTTTGACAATCTCACATGTACATAAGGACATTTTGATGTCTTCCCTCCCCGTTACGCTCTCTCCCCACACTTCTTTATAACAAATTTTTTCTTCCTTTCATGTCTTTTACTGCGTGTGTGTGTGTGTGTGTGTGTGCAACACACTGAATTTAATTAGGGTTGTTTGCATGAGCATGGGTGGGAAGTCATTTATGAGGGCATGGGCATCTCATCAGTAGGTATAGGATGGAAGAAAGTGACAGTCCTGTCCCTAGCTACCATTCGTTAGGTTTTCTATTGTGAGATGGTCATGAGGCTTTGGAGGTCAGGAGCAGAAGGTTATGTTTTGAATAGGAAGTGCTCACTATAGGCCCATGAGTTTAAAACTTGGCTCCCAGATGATGGTACCATTTTGGGAGATACCGACAACTTCAGGAGCTAGAGCCTATGTTGTGGGAATCGGTAACCATGGGCATCTATATGGGTGCTGTGTCTTGATACAGATCCCTCTCTATTCTCTTCGTTTCTTGTTCACCACGCAGGGAATAGCCTGCTCTGCCATCTATCCCTGCTGCCATATCTTCCTCCTCACCACTAGCCCAGATGCGCTGGAGCTGATATGGACTTAAGTCCCTGAAACCACAAGCTAAGATGAACGCTTCTTCCTCTAAATTGTCGTTACCTTGTATTTTATCAGAGCAAAAAAAGTAACAAATAAAGCATCTTCCTCATTTTTTAGTAGCCCCATTATATCTTTATTGGTCTCTCCACTGTATTATCTATATGTTCCTTCTTCTAGTGCCTCAACATACATGGGGAAAGTGTTACAATGAAGAGAGGATACAGTGCTAAAAAATCACATTGCATCATGGTTAGATGACCTTCTAGGGCTGCACCATGTTCAAAATATTATGGGAATGAAAATAATCAGTTTATGTAACATACTAGGTACGCTACCTGGAATGTAAACACACTTTTAAAAGTCTACATTTCGGGTGTCAGGATGGCTCTGTAGGTAAAGACACTTCTTCCTAAGCATGATAATCTGACTTTGATATCCATAATTCATGGTGGAGGAAGAGAATTGATTCTAGCAAGCTGTTCTCTGACTTCCACATGCAAGCTATGATTTGTTGACAGAGGCACTTCCCTGAGATCTGCACATCTTGCTCTACCGGCTTATCTGACTTCCAATATTCTGATTCTATTTTCTTCTCTGGGACACCTGCACCGAAGTTTTCTCTCAAGGGTTACAAGTTGATTATTCATTATCCAAAACACCTGGGATCAGAAAGCATTTTGGATTTCATAGGTTTGAGATTTGAAGATAGGCACATAGACATAATGAGGTATCTTGGGAATGGGATTCAAATATAAACATAAAGCAGACCCGTGTTTATAACTTAAATAGTTTTAGGCATGAAGCAGTGAGTTACAGTGTGACCATTTTCACGCTGGGCACTATGTTCTGGTTTGGATTTGAGCATCAGACTGGTGATGTTCAATTTGTGTTGGACTTTGTAGACTAGTTTTTACACATCTATTTTGTTCCCTGTATTTTGCTCAGACTTCTTAAAGCTGTTGTCGCATCAAAATGGAATCATATTTTTATGTCTATTTTTCGTACTAGGCAGGGAGGGCCTCCAGGGCAAGGATGGTTTATTATTCCCTTCCTAAACTGTCATTTGCTGATCCCCCCTTTTTATTGATTTTTATTGAGCTCTACATTTTTCTCTGCTTCCTTCCCTATGTCTCCCCTCCCCCCTTCAACTCTCCCCTAAGGTCCCCATGCTCCCAATTTACTCAGGAGATCTTGTCTTTTTCTACTTCCCATGTAAGTCTCCCCCATCTATGTAAGTCTCTCTCTTTTACCCGGTAGATGCAGCACAAGAAAGTTCCCGTGTTAACTCATTTCACCAATTCTTTGGCAAGCCCTGGAAACATCTATTAAGGCCTTTGGTGAAGAGATACAGGGCTGGAGAGATGGCTCAGCAGTTAAGGACACTTGCTGCTCTTCCAGAGGACCCAGGTTCAGTTCCCAGCACCCAGTCTAAATAGGTATCTCACAACCACAACTAACTTCAATTCCAGGTATTCCAACTTCCTTTTATGGCCTCCTTGTACACATGTGTATGTATCACACACACACATGCACACACGTGCACGCACACAATCATTTTTTTTATTTTCAAGTGATGTGGGAGTGTCATATCAATCTGTTGATTTCATTGGCTGAGCAATAAAGAAACTGCTGGCCCTGATAGGTTAAAAGATAGGTGGGTGGAATAAACAGAATAGAATTCTGGGCGGAAGAGGAAGTGAGGTCAGACTCTGCTCTGCTCCCGGAGAGACTCTGCTCTCCGGAGCACAGACACCATGCTCCACTCTCACAGGACCCGGTAAGCGCACCTTGGGGTGCTTACACACATCATTAGAAATGGGCTAGTCCAGGTGTGAGAATTAGCCTGTAAGGGCTAGAGTTCATGGGCCAAGCAGTTCTTAAATGAATACAGTTTGTGTGTTGTTATTTCGGGCATGAGCTAGCAAGCGGCCAGGGTGTTGGGGACGCAGCCCCGCCGCTCCCTATTTCAACATTCAAGGTTTATTACATAGCTATAATAATCAAGCCAAGTTTCCTAGGCATGACACCAAAGGCAAGAAAATCAATAAATCAATAAATCAGACCCCATCAAAGATCAACACTGTTACACCAAACACTCAGGAGCATACACAGACAAATGACAGGCTGGGAGAGTGTATTTGCAACGCAATTTTTTTTTTTTAAAGCACAGTCTAAGTGGTTTGTTGAATTGAAATTTGAGTCTTTCCTCTTGGTATTTTGTTGGATCACCCGGCTTCAGTACCAGTCAGATGGCAGATGTTCAAGGGTGAGCTACAGGTTTAACTGATGACCTCTGCGTTGGGCACCGCCCATTCCTGCCCGCAGCACCTCCACAGAGTTGTACTCCTGCCTGACCGCATCCTTGCATTGATTTGCTCGGGCTGGTCCGTGTGAGTCTGCGGACGAGATTCTGGATTCTTCTGCACGCTTTCCAGCAGGAGTGCGTGTAGGAGAAGGGGAAGCAGGGCTGTGAGGCGAGCTCTGGAAGAAATGCCCCCAGAAAACCCAGGGCCTCTGCAGTTAATATGCCCCAGGACTGAGGAGGAAACTTCTTGTAAAAGCTAGCTCCCCTCAGAACAATGTGGCCTTTTATTTTTTAACTTTGGAATGGAGCCTAGCTGTCCATGGAAACAAAGAGAGGAGAGAGTCAGTGAACAGTTTCACACATTAAAAAACAACAACAACAACAACAGAAAACCAAAAACAAAACAAAAAACCAACTAGAATGTTTGTCTCTAAAGTCTCCTTTCGGCCATTTAGAAAACTTTGGATTATAGGAGTGTTTTTTCCTACTTTTCCCCCTCAGTTCCTCACCCCACCCCAATTTTTCCTTTTCTCCCTTTTCCCCCCTGAAGAAAAGAGGACTGGGTGTAAGGGAACCTTCTTTTGAAACAGGGCAGGAGCCATTAATTAAGACTCCCATTCTTTCCTTCTGACACTTGCTCATCAATCAGACTCCCCTTAGCATTCTGATGACCCCGCTGACCAATCACAGACACACTCTCACACAGCCACACACAAAAAAAAAACCACACACCAAAAGAGAGAGAGAGAGAGAGAGAGAGAGAGAGAGAGAGAGAGAGAGAGAGAGAGAGAGAGAGAGAGAGAGAGAGAGAGACTGGGCATAAAGCCAGCTGGTCTGGAAATCTTGTTTGAGATGAAGCGGGATAAAGAAGACACTTCTTTGCAGAAGGAAGTGTAGCTTACTGCATACAAGCAGTGATCTATAGCTGCCCTTTTCTTTCTCAGCCTAGGGCTCGCCATGAGGCTAGGAGTCTAGCCAACCAAGCCCAGGAAATAGGCAGGCAGTTCCTCTCTGCCAGTTCCATCCTGATGGAAAGAGCCAGCTTTCACCTTCACTCAGCAAAGTGCAGAGGGCTGACCGGGAGGAAATCCACCTGTCTGGGGCGTGGGCTTTTAGTTCTCTAGTTTTCTTATTCATTCACGTGAAACATCGACCTGTAGTCACATCTACATGATCAAAATTACGTATCAGGAAGATTATTGAGTTGTAACTAAATGTCAATGAAAGTAGCAAAAATTCCCAATACAGATGAAAAAGCAAGAATTGCATTTCCCATACTTGGCCACCCTTTTAAAGTCAGTATTAAACAAAGTGTATGTGTATGTATGTGCCTGTGCATGCAAATGAGGGTTTAATTTTGAACCCATTGCACAATTATTCCCTTAGCATCAGCTACAGAAGTCTTTTTGCAAGGGCAACAGGGGCATTTTGGCCTAGGTGCAAATGGTTTTATCTAAAGTTTGCTGAGGCTTGTGATAACAAAAATGTCCTGTGTGAACTATTCAAAACAGCACTCCCAAGTGAGCCACCTTGCCAGAGTGGACCGGAGCCAGCCACCTCCACAGGAGTAGGTATGAGGGAGTGACCTCCTAGGGAGCAGGCTTGAGCCAGTGACCTCTGTGGGACCAAGTCCAAAATTCTTCACAGACCTTGAAAGAACAAAATTCAACTTCATATGGAAAACCAAAGCAACAGAGAAACCCTGGCTCAGAAAAAAAAAAAAAAACCCAGGATAGTCAAAACAATCCTGTATAATAAAAGAACTTCTGGAGGCATCAAATCCCTGACTTCAGAGCTACAGCACTGAAAACAGCCTGGTATTGGAATAAAAACAGACAGGAGGACCAATGGAACCGAATCAAAGACCCAGATATCAATCTACACATCTTCGAACACCTGATTTTTGTTTGACAAAGAAGCATCGCAGGCATGCAGTGCCCTCAGAGGCCCAAGGAGGGTTTCAGATCCTCTATAACTGGAGTTTCAAATGGCGTGGTTCCTGAACTGAACCTGGGTCCTCTGGAAGAGCGGCCAGGACTCTTAACCACTGAACCATCTTTCCAGCCCCAGATAAATTTTAATATATTATTCATCTCGTTGCCCTGAGCATTCTGCTTTTCTCTTCTTCTCTCTGGCCTCAGTAACCACTAAGCTAGTGTAATAAACATTCCTGTGTGAGTGGGGTTATGGAGTAGCTGTCTCTCTGTGCCAGAGTTATCTCACGTGAGTTATTGATCTTCAGTTACATCCATGTTTCAGAGGATGATGGCATTTCATTCATTCTTGTAATTCATTATTTGTTCAATAACTCCAACACCCGCAATCTTTGAACCAAAGTCCCCCATGAGCCCAGAGCTTTCTTGCCATCTCTTTTGGCACCTTATCCTCTTTACTTGCTGAGGGTTAAGAGACAGTGCCCACCTCCCAGCTTAGAGCCCTGAATAAACTAGATTAATAAACAACCTCACCATCCCAAATGATTTTCCTGCATGGACCAGAAAAACACAATGAAAGCAAAAAGCCCGAACCCTTACCTAAGGACACCAATGAAGAAAGAAGACAATTCAGAACAGGGTTACTATGTTTGGAAAAATACTAAGTCCTCGCCCTTCTCAACTTCTGAGGAGGATTGGGACAATTAGATACAACACAGAATGTTGATTTCTTCAATCTGTATCCTTTATCCACAGAAGTACTAGTTGCTAGGTGTTGTGTTTTAGTGTCCAGACAGCACACTGATGTTTATTTGTGCCTAAGACCTCTACACTCTATGTATTTCACATGTTACTATCCAGAACTTAGGGGATTTATGTATTTATGATCCACGTGTATATAAGGATGCACATTAATAACTGCCGGGTTCTTTAGTTGCCCAGGGGCAGTGTTTGATGCCCACCTTATCTGCTTCAAGCCCATGCCTCCTCCCCTTCTCCCCCACATCCCTCCCCCTACTGGAACGGTCAGGTTGCTTTCTGTCTGAGACAACATGACCATTCCTGAGTTGCAGTTTCATGGGCAAACATAGCTACAAAGGATAGAATGGATACAGAAGATGATAAACACACCCAGGATTGGATTCAGAGAGACTATAGGTGTTGATACTTGTCCTGCATTTGGGGCGTTATAGTTGGAAAGCTTGCCACATTTCGTAACTCGTCTTCACCGAAGCCCTGAAGCAGATATCTCTTTATTCTGCCCGTGTACATTAGGGAACCACGGCTAAGATGTTCTGCTAGGTTTCCCGAAAACACAGGTCCGTGTGGAATGCAAATCCTCAGTCAAATCCTTCAATTTTCTGTAGAGATCGACGCCCATAGAGTCTACCTTCCTGTTTAGGTGAAAAACAGAGGTAATGACAAACTCTACCTTCCTGCCTTCTCCCTTGCAACTGGGGTGCAGGCTCCTCAGTTTTGCTTCAAGTCCCTCTTGCCCACATACTGGTGGTTGTCTCTGTGTGTCTGGCTGTGATGTTCAGGACACGTGGAGTCTGGATTTCTGACAGGTGATAAATGGCTGTGGCTTCATTTCCTTGCTTCTGGTCAGAGCGCTGGCAGTCAGTGGGAGCATCTGGGAGCCAGCTGCTCACGGCTGGGGCGTGATGAGAGAGGGGCCTTCCAGAACATGTTTTTGTGCAGGCTGATGCAGCAGCTGGCCCCTGCTTCCACGGTCATTGATGAGACACTGGACAAGAACTCAGGGCTTTCTTACCACCTGGTTAGCTGCCTTTACCTCTCTGGTTTTGGGGCATCAAGAGGGAGATGAGGGATAAAAAACTGTGCCCACCTCCCAGTTTGGAATCTTGCATGAATTGGATCCTATATAAATGGGAGGGGGGCCGTCCAAATGAACTATAAAGAGAACTGACGTGTCTCTTATCAGTCAGCCCGCCTGTTGAATCTGCCTGGACGATAATCACCATGGTTACCAAGGATCTTGGCAGACAGTCATTATTCATCCCTGTCCATTCTTTCCCGCCATTGTTTTCTCATATAAAATCCTGAAAGAATATCAAACGACCAGCTCCTCATGTGCTTGCTCTTTGCAAACCACAGCCTTCTCTTCCTCTCCCTTCTGTCTCCATGCCTCCTACCCCCTACCCACCTGGCTCCACCCCTGCCCGCCTGCTGTGTGATGTTCTCAGCTGAGCACCCTTCACACTGAGGGATTCCTGCAGGAGGGAGCTGGAAATCACGCTGTCAGATGGTCACACCTCCAGCTGTAAGCCACGAGTTGATTCACGGTTCCTGTCCTCTGGCCAGTGCACGTGTGTGTGTAAGCGATTGTTGGGGCTGTTGTCTGACTTTGTCCCCATGCCAGGAGGACAGGTGTTTAACACTGGCTAAAGAGCACACTCTTTATCTGTGAATCCTGGGAAGTACCCTCATTTTCAGGCTGAGTAAGGTATGATCCTTCATCAGGACCAATGCACTTTTTTTCCTTTGGTTTCTGGGAAATTTCAACACCTTACCATAAATATTGTACTCATAAATCTGTGTTCTTTTAACTAACTGAGCCTCTTCACTGACATCCATGTCCAGTATCAGAGAAACAGCAGCAGGATTCACCCCTTTTCCAAGAATGAATTGACTCATTAAAACTTTCCACACAGTTTTTATAATATGTTACCTATCAAAATCCATAAGAGGAGTAGTCAGTAAACTTCAAATTCCACGAGGACAAAAATCCTGCCTACCTTATTGACTGCTATGGATCTCAAGACCTTAGCAACGCCTTTAAGACGTGTTTGTGTGATTTGGTTTATATACTCCAGGTGAATTCAATTTTTGCCATAGTCCCTTACCTAAGCTGGGGATGAGGCTCAGGTGGTAGAGTGCATGCCCACCCTACACGAAGTCCTGGGCACCATCCCCAGCACTCCATCAACTGGACCTGTTGTTACAGACCTGTAATTCCAGCCCTCGGGAAGCAAAGGCGGTGAGGTTAGAAGGTCTAGGTTTCCCTTGGCTATATAGTGAGTTGGGGGCTACCCTAGCTACCCAAGGACCTGTCTCAAAATGAAAAAAAAAGAAAGAAAAGAAAAATAACATGAGCTTAATCATTCTTTTATTATTTTAGTTTTATTCCTTCTTTAGATACTGTTATGTATTTATAGGTAGCATCATTGGAATAATTTCTTATTAAATGCAAGTAGAAGAATATTGGCTTCAAGCAGCTGTTGGGAGACAGGAAAGATGAGACTACCTACCCATTTCCCCACACATTTAGTGACCATCTTTCCCGTACGGTGCAGAGCTTTCTCTTCCTCATGAAGACAGCAAAAGGAGTTGACTCAGCTGAAATGATTTCCCTAGCCCATCCAACAGATTGCAGTTTAGATCTGAATGGCTCTACCCCACACTGCTAGAGGGGGCGGAACATTAAATTTGTACTTTATTTTTGCACATGTTAACATGTGTATAGAGGCCGGGGGACAACTTGAGGGAACTGGTTCTCTCTTTTCACTGTATGGGTCCAGGAGGTTAAACTCAGCTTGCTAGGGTTAGTAGCAACTGTCGTTTCCCCCCCACCCCTGCAAAACCAACTGGCTAGCCTGTTGTAAAGTCAGGTTGTGGAGAAGGGGATGGAGCAGCTGTCTGGGAGGGCCTGTGGTAGAGAAATGAATCTGAGGGTAGTGACTTGATCTGACCCAGGCTGGCATCAGGTGGTCAAAGTTTTTATCTAGAAAGCAGGGTGGAGCATGGCATGGCGGCAAAGGGTCTTTGCCAGTGATGGTATTTAGGCAACAGGAGGTGGAATAAGGCAGGGAAGGATCTGGAGCAGGTGGAGAGCTGGCAACAGATTGGGAGGCGGTGGTGTAAGAGGTGGAAGGGGGCCCATCCCTTTGGGAAATGAAACTCCTTAGCGAAAAAGGGCAAACCATAGAGGTAATGACTCATATCAAATGGTACATCTAATTTTTTTTAATTTTACTTTTGGACAGCTTTGTATAACATTATTTCACGATGTATTTTGACCACATTCACCTCCGTTACACCCTCTTGTCTCCCACTCCCTCCGAACCCCTGAATATTGCATTTAAAAATACTTCTAATTCCATCAATTTGTTAATATACTTTTAGTTTTTGAGATGGGATTTCCTATTGTCTAGCTCGGCCTTGAACTTACGTAGCTGAGGTGGCTCAGCTCCTGATTGCTGGAATCACAGGTAGGTGTGTCACCATGCCCCTGGCTTCCTTTTTGTGATCTGTCAGCACAGTTGAAGGCGGCGCAACGTAAAGAATATCAGACTTGGGAATCTAAGGAATCTTAAACCCCTTTCCCCTCTTCTATAGAGTACGGTTGCCTTACCTCCCTAGACCACATTTACCATATCGTTAAAAAGCTGCTTATTCTTTAATATTCTAATTGATGCATTCTGGGATATGGGTGTTGCTGTGTCTTTAGCACTGAGATGCTAACACCTGCCTCACCCGGGGGTCATGAGGATGAATCAGAGACTGTAAAGTGCCGCACCAGATGCTGAGGGCACAGCTATTGACGTCTTGTTCTTGTGCTCTGTCTTGCATACAACCAGAGTTTGAGCTGTGTACATGAGCAATAGGCAGGGAAGCCATGGTTCAAGCTAGGGATTGTAGGGCAGTGGGTCTCCTATTAAAAATGGGCTGAAACTGTCTTTAGGGGAGGTAGTGGAGTCTAATTGAAAATAACAAGGAGTGCTTAAAAAGCAGCTAATTTATACAGGGAAGGG
The DNA here is from genome assembly GCF_014885135.2 of Alexandromys fortis. NCBI lineage: Eukaryota > Metazoa > Chordata > Mammalia > Rodentia > Cricetidae > Alexandromys > Alexandromys fortis. The sequence goes on along the minus strand of NW_026067967.1, from coordinate 262,205 downwards.
GCAGGGCTTCGTCTTGTTGCTAAGGTCCTGATTGTTTCCTGACTGTGTCTGTGCGTCTGTGTCTCTGCCAGGCCATTCTATAGGCTCCTTTCAGGAACCTGGTGATCTTGGCCCACAGATAATTAGATCAGTGTCATCACTTTCCCGTTCCCCCCTTTTATTCTGCTGGGACAATTTCCATGAAAATAGAAGTGGATAGTATCCCTTTCCCATTAATAAGGTTCAAGTTCTTCCTGGGTTACAGCTTGGCAGAGCCATGGCATAAAGTCCCAAATCAGCTCGTGAGTGAGCTGTCTTTAAGGAGCTTATAAGTCCTGAATGCTCAGCCAACTAACCTACTTGCCGAACTGGATTTTCTTTTTTCTTTTTCTTTTTTTTTGGATTTAATTTATTATTTATTTATTAAAAATTTCTGCCTCCTCCCCACCACCGCCTTCCATTTCTCTCCCCCTCCCCCAATCAAGTCCCCCTCCCTCATCAGCCCGAAGAGCAATCAGGGTTCCCTGCCCTGTGGGAAGTCCAAGGACCACCCACCTCCATCCAGGTCTAGTAAGGTGAGCATCCAAACTGCCTAGGCTCCCACAAAGCCAATACGTGCAGTAGGATCAAAAACCCATTGCCATTGTTCTTGAGGTCTCAGTAGTCCTCATTGTCCGCTATGTTCAGCGAGACCGGTTTTAACCCAGGCTTTTTCAGACCCAGGCCAGCTGGCCTTGGTGAGTTCCCGATAGAACATCCCCATTGTCTCAGTGTGTGGGTGCACCCCTCGCGGTCCTGAGTTCCTTGCTCGTGCTCTCTCTCCTTCTGCTCCTGATTTGGACCTTGAGATTTCAGTCCGGTGCTCCAATGTGGGTCTCTGTCTCTGTCTCCTTTCATCGCCTGATGAAGGTTAATATTCAGGAGGATGCCTATATGTTTTTCTTTGGGTTCACCTTCTTATTTAGCTTCTCTAGGATCATGAATTATAGGCTCAATGTCCTTTATTTATGGCTAGAAACCAAATATGAGTGAGTACATCCCAAGTTCCTCTTTTTGGGTCTGGCTTACCTCACTCAGGATAGTGTTTTCTATTTCCATCCATTTGCATGCAAAATTCAAGAAGTCATTGTTTTTTACTGCTGAGTAGTACTCTAATATGTATATATTCCATACTTTCTTCATCCATTCTTCCATTGAAGGGCATCTTGGTTGTTTCCAGGTTCTGGCTATTACAAACAATGCTGCTATGAACATAGTTGAGCATATACTTTTGGCCAAACTGGATTTTCAAAACTATCTCACGATGTAAAATATCGTTGACTGTATTCTGTATTGTAGTCTATTCTGATGACAGTAACATATACAATTGGCCACTCATATTACAAGTTCTGAATCTGTAGATTTGTACAGTGTGAATAAAAAATGTTTAAAAAGCTGAGTGTCATCCTCATCTTTATATCTTGCAGTCTGGTAGAAGAGGCAAGTGGATATCTACTTGTTCAAGGCCAGCCTGGTCTACATAGACAGTTCCAAGCCAACCTTGTCTACATAGACATTCCAGGCCAGCCAGGGCACATAGTAAGAACCTGTCTCAATTTTTCTCTCTCTTTCAAAAAAAATAAATCTTCTGTAGTTGTACTGAACATAACTAGACTTTTCTTTCCTATATTTTATCTAAATACTATGCCCTTTTTATCTGTAAGACTTGCATATCCATGGGCTTTTGTATAAGGAGGATAATCCTTGAACCCTGCCTCCATGGATACCAAGAGACCAGATTTTCATTTTCAATAAATATTGCTAGAATAGCTGGTCTTGATATGCAAAAATATATCTGTTTATAGACCCTAAACCTTTCACAAAATCTAACTCAAGTTGAATCGTAGACATAAATGTGATATCCATAATTATATAATTTCTAAAAACTAACAAGAGAGACAAGCTAGATGATCTTTGGTTTGGCAATGACTTTTTAAATTATGTGTATGGACATATTACCTGCATGTATGTCTGCACCACTTATGTGTCTGGTGCCCTCAGAGGCCACAAAAGGGCATGAGACTTTCTGAAAGTGGAATTACAGACTGTTGTGAGCCACCATGTGGTGCTGGGACTCAAACCCAGGACCCAAGGAAGAGCAACCAGTGCTCTTAATTGCTGAGCCTTCTCTCTATAGATTCTGATAATGATTAAAGGGCCTGCCTTTAATCCCAGCACTTGGGAGGCAGAGGCAGGCAGATCCCTCTGTTTGAGGCCAGCCTGGTCTACAAAGAGAGTTCCAGGACAGCCGGAGCAACACAGAGAAACATTCTTGAAAATAAAAATGCAAACAAAACTAATATGTGTGTGTGTGTGCATGTGTGTGTATGTGTGTGTGCATGGGTGTGTATGTGTGTGTATAGTATATTTATTACTAAAATCATGATCTATGAAAGAAGAAATAGGGAATTTAGGCTTTGTTAAATATTTAGACCTTCTTTTCTTAAAAACACACCATGAAGAGAACTGATAGAGGCTGGGGAATATCTCAGGTCATGAGAACATGAGAATCTGAGTTTTGTATCAGACCCATATAAAAATGCCGGGTAGTGGTGGGCTGTATACTCCCGCTGCTGACATGACACAGGCATGCAGAACCTTGGGGTTTGCTGGCCAGACATCCTAGCCTAATTGTTAAGTTACAGGTCATGTGAGACTCTCAAGGAACGGGGTTGGAGGGGTGGCTCTGTAAACACAGACTGCACTTTCATTTCCCCAGCCACCCATGTAACACGAACGGGGTGCCTGTTTGTTGGGGTTTTCTGTCCCGCCCGGTTCCTACAGCTGTTTAGCCCTAAAGAAAATCACACATAGGTCTCCATAAATTATAAAGCTGATTGGCCCATTTGCTCTAGCCTCTTATTAGCTCTGGTAGCTTATATTAACCCATTATTTTGATCTATGTTAGCCATGTGGCTCAGTACCTTTTTCAGTGGACTCTTGAATGTTTAAACAAGTGGGTTTTTGACTCTTGTACCTTTTTTTGGGGGGGGGTCCTTTTATTTTTCTATTGGCTTGTCTTGTCCAACTTCAGTATGACAGTTTTGGCTTTATCTTATCATATTTTATTTTGTTAAGTTTTGCTGTTATTTTTTAGAAGCCTTTTCTTTTCTCACAAGAGACAGAAAGGGGGTGGCTCTGGATGGGAGAGGAGGTGGGGAGGAACTGTGAGCGGCAGAGGGAGGGGAAACCGTATTCAAATGATATTGTACGAGAAAAGAATCTGTGTTTACTAAAAGGGGAAAATAACTATAGTTACCACAGCACGTAATAAATCTCGAGAACATTTTATCAGGTGTAAATAACATTTTCTGCCTTTGGACCAACACCTTCCCGCCTTACTTTACACTTTCACAAACCGTGGCAATCACTATTCTATTCTCTGCTTTTAGGAATTCAATGTAGATTTCACGTAAAGGTGACATCAGGCAATATTGGACTTTTTTATGCCTGTCTTTCTTCTCCTAGAACAAGCATCTTCCAGGTGGATTCTCATTGTCTCAAATAATGGAACTTTCCTTATTCACTCATCCATCATTGTCTCTTTGGGTTGGTTCCAGAACAGTGTTACAACAGACATGATTGTGTGTCTTTTGGATATCCACCCCAATGCGAGACTGCGGGTGTCTGTGGTTCTCTGTTTTCTGGAGAAAACACATTACTGTTTGGGCTGTACTGATTTAAGCTCTCACCAAACAAGGTCTAGGGGGTTTTCTTTGCATCCTCTCCCACTTGTTCCCTCTTGATTTGATAACAGTATATGCACTAGACATGGGAGGAAACAAGGAAAGTGGGGCTTCCTGTACTCTCCCCATGAGACAGTCCTCAAGCCATAGCATAGAGCATTTTCCTGGTGCTCTCTCTGTCCATTTCACTTCTTGCTTCCCATTTGGAAGTATAAGTAAAGGCAGCAGAAAGGAGACCAAAGAGGGAAAAGGAAGAACATATGGGACCATGAAGTAATAGTTTTAACCTGGGAAAGTTCAGGAATGGCATGATGTCCCTGGGTCCAGGCTGTTCAGCGTGAAAGACATGCAAGTTTAGTGCTGACCTGGTGGTAATTCCGGTCTTTCTGCTTTAACCCACCTGCTACTATGTACTGTTTCTCCACTTGATGGTCTCCCCAACTTTAATAGCTTACTCAGTAGGAAGGACTTGGTTTACCCCATCTTTCCTGGAACTGAAACGTCAGAGTATATTTTGTTTGTAGCTTGTTAGTGTGATATTGAACTTTATGTAGAAGTTCTACATAAGCTGTAGAAAACCTTTCTGTGTATTCTTCCTTTATCCTTGTTAAATGTCGGGGCATGCATCACTAAAGAAAAGTAACGAGCAGAAAGAATGCTATGTTCCTAAAAAATAGGTCTCACGCCGGGCAGTGGTGGTGCATGCCTTTAATCCCAGCACTTGGGAGGCAGAGGCAGGAGGATCTCTGTGAGTTCGAGACCAGCCTGGTCTACAAAAAGCTAGTTCCAGGACAGGCTCCAAAGCCACAGAGAAACCCTGTCTCGAAAAACCAAAATAAATAAATAAATAAATAAATAAATAAAATAAAAATAAAAAAATAAAGTCATCATTATAAAAAAATAGGTCTCACATGTCAGGCAACAAAGAATTAGAATTCATTTTTTTTCTCTGATGCATATGTCATTTCCACAGAAGTATGTGGAGTGTGGTCTCTGATGTCAGGTCACCTCCAATTTGAAAAAGTTACCATCTTCAGGATGGCCCCTCTCCTCTTTAGATAGCTCTAAGAAATTTCCTCATAAGGTTGTTGTAAGGTTTCTCTCCTTCTAAGTTTTTGTTAATGTGTCCCAGTTGAAGTATTTGATTTTTAAATGAGTAATTCTTTCTCTAATCTTCTCTCAAGTCTTTTCATTATTTGATGAAAACCATCATGCCATTCCTGAATTTTCCTGGGTTCCATATTCTTCCCCTTCTCCCTTTGTTTTCCTTTCTGATCCCTTTAATCTTATTTCAAATATCTATTACCTGTCTGTCATCTTTTGCCAGACATTGAAATGCAACTTTTTATTTGCCCTCAGTGAAATTGCAAATCGGCAGGAAAAAGGTACTCACCCATTTAGTGGCAGCATCCTCCCTCCTGTGGTTTAATTTATTTTCGTTGTATTCAACTTTTAAAATTTTTTACTTATTTTTAGTGCATTGGTGTTTTGCTTGCATGTATGTCTTTATGAGGGTGTTGGATCCCCTAGAATTGAAGTTATATATAGACAGCTATTAGATAGGGGAGTTATATATAGACAGCTATTAGATGCTGAGTGGTTACTGAGAATTGAACCTAGGTCCTCTGGAAGAACAACCAAGTGCTCTTAACCGCTGAGCTATCTTTCAAGCCCCATGAGGTTTAATTTTAATCCTTATCACCCTCTGAGTCATTTTCTTCCACATCGGCTTCAACATATCATCATTCCTTAACTTGTGGTCTTTAACTAAGTGGACTGGGCCCCCCTTAGTGCAGATCTGGAAATTTCTCTTACATTGCACTGAATAAAGTTAAAGGTCTTCTGATCGGGTTAGTGATTATTTAGGAAAGGAGAAGTCACAGGATGGTTGGTGAACGCTGCAGAGGTTGATTCAATCTTATGTATATTTTCCTAAGGAACATTCACTCCACAAGCTAAATGCCACACTGTCATCAGGTGTGTCGAGGGCACACAGGCTGGTATGGTCATCCTGGGCTGGTATTTTCAAGGGAAGGTGGAATAGAACACAGTGTATTGTTCTGACGTAGATGAGGGTCTTGACAACCGTCAAGGCTCACAATGGGCAAAGTCATCCAAAAGTCGAGCCATTTTATTATGACCCCAGGTCTTCCTCGTACGGGAAGCCCAGGGCTTATGCTGGTCAGCTGTGACTCAGTAGTGGTAGAAAAAGGAGAAAACAATGCCCGTTGGTGAGTCACCATGGTTACCGGCTTCAAATAGGACTGGTGCACATTTACTTCGCTCAAACTCACAATATCTTCATGGTAAATTTGATTTACCTGCTTGCATGTTAAATATTAAATCAGTGGCTGAGAGTAAAAAATAAAGTTTTTCTAAAGAAAACCTAAAACTTTGTAGAAAGGAAGTATTGGACTTTTCTGTACAGATTTGTAAATGAAAATTTGTGTTCGTATCCCAGTGACCTTGTGCAAAGAGATTGGAAGTGGAACTTATTTATTTCCCATATTGCCCCTCAGACTTCTCTTTAAATTCCCTGGAATGAAGGCTTGTCATTCTTGGCAGTAAGCAAGGCTTAAAAGATGAGAGGCAAAAGTGGACACTAATGGAGCAGTCAGATCTGTAGCGTAATCAGGATGAAAACCTCTCTGAAGACTTGAGAACACACAAAGGCTGCAGGTGTGTGTTAAACAGGACCCAAGAGTCACCACAGGGCCAGCTACTGCCACAGCACAGTGAAGCCTGCTTCTTTCACAAGATCATTATTTGAAACCAGGATTTTTATCATCGGTTAGTAGAAATCCTACTTTTCCATGCCACAGTTACATAGCCTAGAATAAGTCTAACAGTTGAAGAGAACTTTCTTTGTTTCTGAAAATCTCAAATCTAAAAAGCAAGGCAGATTTCAGAGCAAAAGACCAAGATCAAGGGTACCTCAGAGCTGTGCAGTGAGAAGAAACAACTGGATTTCCTCGAAGGGAGATTTCTTACTCCCCTGAACAGTGAACAAACTGAAAAGAATGACTCTTGTTCCTTAGAATGTTCGAGAAAGGAAGAGAAAGACCACTGTTAACTAAGAGGCACACACACACACACACACACACACACACACACACGTGTGTATGTACGTATGATAGATATGTAAAAAAAAATCTCCCTGTGGAATTATGCAGCGTCCCCTCACAATTAGATCATTCCCTTGCAACCTCAAAGAGCCTAGGACTCACTCTGGGATGAACAAAAGCAAGCACCATCTTAAGCTGCATTCGGAGCTTCTGTGTCACGCCGCTTGTCACAAGGAAGCTTCCTGGACATTTTAGACTTTTTGAAAAAAATCTGCAATTCAATAAAAATGAAGATTTTCCTTTTAGGTCACCGTTTCTTCTGGCAGACTGAGCCTAAAGTGCACTTTATTTTCCTTTAATTTAGCAGCTCCAGCAGCTTTTCCAGTTAAATCGACTGTTCATTATTGAGCCCCATTTATGAAGGGGCTGTGCGGTGCAGTTTAATGAATCCTTGGCACAAAGCTTCCTTTCAGGGCCGGCAAAGAATAGGCGCTGTTCAGGCCCTGTAGGGCTGTATGTCAAAGCCAGCCCATAATGCCTGTCAGCCAAGGGCAGAAATTCCCACTGATATAAGAATGTGCAAGAAATCAACTCTCACCACCGACGAGCAGATTAAGACACGATCAGGAAATGAGACTGTAGGTTTAGAACAGTGACACCTGCTCGAACAGAGCTATTTTCCCATCCCTTGATCACGGCGGCGGTTGTCGTGGGGGTGGGGCGGAGCTGAGGCGTAGCCAAGGCTCAGCGCTCTGCTCTCCAAGTCCTCTTGCTGGAAGGAAAGACATCGCCAGTGGGGGTGGCTTTGGGCTAGGCCCTCTGCTAAGTGCCTCCGCACACGTTTTAAACTTTAATCCTTATAATGAGCCTGTGAGGGCTATTTACATATGATGGAGGAGGAAACTGAGGCTCGCGTGCTTTCCTCTGGGGTTCATGATTACAATGCTAATTAGCAATGACGGGGTGGAGTAAATGTCTACCCGGCTGTGACAATGGCTGTCTTTGCCAGGGTTCTGAAGTGAGGCTCAATAAGTAGGTCTGATCCTTCGGAAATATCCAAATTTTAGTCATCGGGAATAATGAAAGCTTTTAATTTCTTGGAGCATATGTTGGGCGCTGTGTGCTGGACACGTGCGACGGGTGTTGCAGCAATAGAGGCAGAAGGAAGAGAGCTTGCTAGGTGAGTCGAGGCGTGGTGGTGAAGGAAGAACCTGTTTTCAGGGGTAGAGCCCTGAGTACGGAACTGCCTGTACGAAACCTTAGCCGAGTTCTCACCAAGTGTGGGCTGTGATGAAGGTCAAAATGGTCAAAGGATTATAAATGCCTCCTCTGAACCCTCATAAAACACCCATCCCTGGGGATTCTGGGTTCTCCAGATGAGTGCGTGGGTTGGTTTTCTTAAAATGTCACGGAGTAGATGAAGTGTTGAAGTACGGTTTTCAAGAAGGTAAAAATAAGTTACATGTAAAAGATACCCTTCCAGTTGCTAAGTAGTAACAGAACCATTAAACTGTTAGGATATGTTCAAAAGGCATTTAATAACCCATATATATGACTGATATGTTAGATAGCCATATATGTAGGCCATCTCAGGTAACGGGTTCACCTCAGTCTTGCTATTCTTGACTCTCTGGACCCCATCTATGAAAAGTAGCCAGGATATGTGCTCGCTCGCTCTCTCTCTCTCTCTCTCTCTCTCTCTCTCTCTCTCTCACACACACACACACACACACACACACACACACTTACTGTATATACATAAAGGCATGATAAAGATACATATGCAATGTTACCATAAGTTTATTGGGTTATGTAAAAATCATCTAGCTATTTTTGTGGTTTTCTTTCCATGGGGAAAAACTATTTGCATATATACTGAATGAAGCTATCAGGTATGAAATAATTTGATTAACTTGGGCACTTTTAATAATAGCAAATGTAAGACAAATTAAATCACCTTCCTGAAAACAGTCCTTCGGTGGCTTATCATCAGTAGAACCCTGAAAAAGTGTGAGGTACATCTTTCTGTCTTTCTAGGTTTGGGGTAATTTTCCTGACAACCCCTGCTTTCTATGGAAATTCGTATGTGCCTAGAATAAAGAGGTGATTTGTTTACATCCCGGTGAGCCAGTGGCAAAGCATAGCAGAAGCTCAGCTCTGTTATCCTACAGACAGGGCTTGTTCCATTTAGTGCTGGGGAACCCAGGAATCACATACCGACCCTGATTCCTTAATCTGGCATTGCCAATGGAGCCCTGAGACGGAGCTTGCATTTTGCGGAGTTTAAAGAATCAACAACATGTATTCTTTTCTTTGACATTTCAGTTAATTTCAATTTAATGAAGGATTAAAAATCTATGTGAACTAACTCAGGTTCCTCAGGTAGAAGTTAGCAAAACTTAGCATTTGCTTCTTGCTGGTAGGACAGACACAGCTTGTTTCCTGTACAGACGGATGGAAGAGAAGCTGGGGGATGAATCCGCAGAGGAGGGAGGAAGTCAAGACTGACTGGGAGAATTGGATCTACCGTGGGTCTCAGCTACTCTAGCTCTGGGGCTGATGTCATGAGATAGGAAGAGAAATAAGATCTTTGCTTAGCATCTTCAGTGGCTCTTTTGAGGATCAAGTCTAAGCATTCAAGGCACCCTTCCGTGTGTGTGTGTGTGTGTGTGTGTGTGTGTGTGTTGCTTTAAAAAAAGGCTTCATATTTCAGGGAAGTTTTATATTTGTTATATAATTAAGAGGAAGGCATCCCCGATGGAGATGCCCTTTACCCCCTTGCCCTTTGCCACTGCCCATGGCAGGTGGAAGAACCGGTCCTGAGGTCATATGAGCAGGAAAGCTGGCCCTGCCCCTCACCAGCTGCAGCACTCAAGAGAACAGGCCCTGTATCTCGCTTGGGCAGCACAGTAGAGCTGGCCCTGCTAGTGTGGGTGTAGGGGTAAGCACATGTAAGCCCTGAGTATGTGGGCATGGAAGAGCTGGCCCCATTACTGTCTGTCATGAGGTGGCATGGGCGAGAGAAATAAGGCACCCCCTCACTCCTTGCCGCCTGCAGCAGACGGGAGAGCTGGCCTTGGGAGCAATGAGAGCGGGAGAGCTGCCCCTGCCCCTCAGCAGCTGCAGCTCTTGGGAGAGCAGGCCTACGCCTCGCCTAGGTAGCTGCTGGTGGTGGTGTGTATGTGTGCCATCCTTGAAGGTGTGAGAGCAGGAGAACCGGTCCCTCACACACACACACACACACACACACACACACACACACACACACACACACATATTCAGGGGGTATTTCTGAACTCTTATGTTACATGGATCCCTTTGCCTATTCAGTCACCAACGTCATGTTTTCTTGGCTACCGTATCTAAAGTAAGTTGCTGAAATCAGAGAATGACATTCCAACTTGGTTTTACATCTTTAGGGTTCTGTTACTACCCCGTGATTTTGTACTTTTATGTTACTGTTTATGGTGATGCTGTGAGGGAAACACCCTTGATCAAAACTCTCATTGCCTTTTAACTTGGCAACTTAATAAAACATTTAACAGCCCCTCTCCTCCTCCTCCTCTCCTTCTCCCGCTCCTTCTCCTTCTTTGTAGAATTTCCCAGCATAATGAACTCTTATCTTCCTTTCTCTCATGCAGCCCAGAGGCAGTTTTCTTGTGTGTCCATTGAACAGTGTCCTGAGTATTGGAAACCTACGTTTGTCATTTGTCTTTGTCCAGTGCATGGTATATTTAGGCTGTAATAAGTCTGCAGTGAATGCCAGCTGGACAAACAACAAATTATGTAGATAATTGAAATATGTCTAGCTCCTTAGGACTAATACCGAGTGATGTATGACTACTCGGTGCTTAGGGTGCTTAGGGTGCCTGACGCCTTACACCTCCCCAGGATAAATAAGGGTTAGAAATAGTCAAGTAGAATGGAAATCAGACTTGAAGGTAGCAAAGATCTGGAAATCGAGGATTTGAGGTTAAAATGAAACACTGCTGCTACCAGCTGGCTGGCCCTTGGCAAGCAGCCAACCGCTGCGAGGCTAGGTTTCTCCAGTGAGTAGAGAAATAACCTACCAGGAAGTACCGTTAGAAGGGTAAATGGATATGTGTAAGGGTTCAGAACTGCTTCAGATGTAAGGTGAACACTGAATCCATGCTTGTTGAGTGAATGAACACGGGAGGGATTAAAGAAAGGCTGCAGACGAGATCAAGGTGAAATAGCAAAGAAGGACGCGGGAGGGAGACCCAACCGCTTGAGAGTAGGAGGAGAAGGTGGGAGGCTTTTGAAGGAGTTTAGAATTTAGGGGGCTGAAGAGATGGCTCAGAGGGTAAGAGCACTGGCTGCTCTTCCAGAGGTCCTGAGTTCAATTCCCAGCAACCACATGGTGGCTCACAGCCATCTGTAATGAGACCTGGTGCATTCCTTGCCAGCAGTACATTGTATGCCTAATAAATAAATCTTTAAAAAAAATTAATGTGGGCTTTAAATAAGACAAGAGTCTTAGAAAATGCAATGGCATTGTGGTTCTGGGGTTCAGTTTTATAGAAATATGACTCAGTGCACATTTGCTGTTTTAAATGTTGAGCTTGCTTGGTGAAAGACAAATTAATAACCACGAAGACAGACTAAGGACAGCACAGGAAAGTGGCCATTGACGGGAGAGTCAACGTTCGCATTCTCCTCTCGTGAGTGATTTGAAGGGTGAGCAGAGTGGGCTTTAAACCCAAGTGTGCTGTCCTAAAACTTGAAAGTGCTGCCTTTTAACTCGTTTCCTCCCTTGATGTAGCCAGGAAGTTCTCTCCTGAAAGAATAGGCAAGCTTAATGCAATTATGCGTTGCCCGTCCTCCCAGGTGGAGCTATGTGCTGGGCAACTCCAGCTGGCCTCCCACAAGAGAGAGTAAACCTCAAATGTCCCTCAAGCCATTGTTTTAGCACTCTGCAGAGCTGTGTTCCAGCGGCTGATCGGAGCTGCTTAAGCTGTTTAATTGAATGAATTCAACCTCATATAATAGGATCTAGGTCTTTAAGCATTTCCGTCTGGTGCTCCGGATATTGAGCTGCTGGGCTGCTCCAGGGGCCAGGCCTTATCGCAGAGCTGGGCGTTTCTAGCTCACAGTCTTAGGTTTTGTTGCAAACCTCTGTGAGCTCACAGCAGACTTGAGCTTTGTTCTGACAGATGCCACTCCACATCAATGCAGCTGGAGCCTAGTGTCCCTAAGAGTTTGGTTAAAGTCTGAGCAAAAGAGGATGCCCTGCGGGAGGAGTTGTATAATTTCCTTCATTTTCAGGAAGAAGAAGAAGAAGAATTATTCAGAGATAAAGGCTTCAACTCCATCTTGGCCTCACCTGCTTGAGTCTGAAATAGAAGAGCCACTCACTCTATGGAGCAAAACCTGACGAGTTAGAACAGAAGAGGATGGAAGAAGGAAGGGCAGGTTGATTTTCCTTCTTTTCTTGTCGATACAGTTTACACCGAAGAGAAGCTGAGTTTTCTTTCTTGGCGATGTATGATTTAAAAGGCCAGCATGATGGATCTTAAGAGTACAGATTTGACTTTTGGCTATGGCTTGAGAGCCCTCTATGGCTTCATGTACTGAAGTGCGATGCAACCCCTGTTGTGAGGCTGGAAATGATCTGACTGCAGTGTTTAGAGGCAGGGATAGGGCCGTGGGGAGCGATTAGGATTAGATAAGTCATTAGGGTGGAGCCCTGTGATTGGATCCTGGTGGCTGTATAAGAGGAAAGAAAAGACCAGAAACCACACACACACACACACACACACACACACACACACACAGATGGGGTATCATGTATACATATATATTCATATGTTCCTCATCTCTAGCCCTGCCCCACTTTGGGACTTTGGCAGTGAAAAGGCCACCAGGGCTAGGGAGATGGCTCATCAGTTAAGAGCATTTATGTTCAATCCTTTTAATAAAGTAGCCTAGTAACAAAAATGGATTAATACACACCTACACACCCAATGAGGATACAAAGCACTTCTTCTGACACTTCTTCCGTGATCCCTCTCAGTCAATCCTGTAGGCAGCTGCTCTTCTGGTTCCAGGCATCATACTCATCCCATGTAATATTTTTGAGATAAGTTTATTGTACCATGAGTAATAAAAACCTGGAGGCAGATATTGGGGTTCAACCTGGAGATCAGAAAAGCAAAAGAGTCAACCACCAGAGAGCTCTAACCTCTTCGAAATCTTCAGACTGAAAAGAGAGTGAGTTCCTGTTTCATCTCGTTTTATCTCTGGGTTTTTATTGTCCATGCTACGATGTATGTAATTGCATTTTGCTTTGCAATTTTTAATAATAAATCATACTCTATTCTACTACACAAAGTAATAGCTAAAATAACTCAGCAACCATTCCCTGTTCATACAATTCCCCATTGTCTCCCTACTATTTATATAGTAAGAGCAAACTCTACAATCCAGCTAGGACCTCCTTCTTGTCACTTCTACCCCTGCGAACCATTTTCCACACAACTATCTGATTGTCCTTCAAATACGCTTGTCTCTTTAGTGTATTCTGAGGGGCTTTGTCTTCACGGGAAATGCTCTTTGTCCGCCCCTGCCCCACGCAGGCTCTTCTCAGCCTTCAGATCTATATGAAGGTTCCCTGCTGTCTTAGTTAGGTTTTTATTGCTCTGAAGAGACACCATGACTATGGCAACTCTTATAAATAAGAACATTTACTTGAGGGGGCTCGCTTACAGTTTCAGAAGTTCAGTCCATTATCATTCTGACAGAAAGGAAGCAGGGCGGTGTGTAGGCATGCTGGCTTGCAGCTGAGAGTCCAAACCTTGACTCAGAGGCAACAGGAAGTCCATCCCAACAGTGACTCACTTCCTCCAGCAAGGCTACACCTCTAATTAGTGCCACTCCCTTTGAGGGCCATTTTCTTTCAAACCACCACAGGGCAGTGGTCACCTAGTTACTTCCCTTGTCTCTCCTGACATTCCTCTGTGTACAGATTGCACCTTTTGATCTGAGAATGGAAAGGTGTGCCCAGACTAGTGTCAGGACACTGCTGAACTCTTTGAGTGAAGGATTAAAAAGTACGTATTTCTTTTGCTTTTTGAAATTATAATATCATCCCATCATTTCCTCCTTTCCTTTTTTCTTCCAAATGTACTCGTATACCCCCTCATTCCTTTCTTTCAAATTCATAGTCTTTTAATTAATTGTTAAATATATACACACATATATGTGTATGTGCACATATATTCACACATACATAAATACAATCTGCTCAGTTTGGGTAGCAACTTGTATGATGTTTTCAGGGTTGACCACTCGGTATTGGATGACCAATTGGTGTACTCTGAAGGATTTTAAACTAGAAAATTGAGAATTTAATTATATTAACATTTGAGTTGATAAGTATTTGCCAAACAGCTTGAGCCCCACATGAGTTAAAATTTTGTGACAATTTGGAAGTGTGAGCCATGAAGGTTTATTTTCTCAATTGCTGACTCTCTTCTTAATGATCTGGTCTCTATCTCTGATCAGGTAAAGAATTTTTCCTCTAAGTTTTCCAAAACATTTATCCACACAGAGATGTATACAAATAAACACACAAAAATAAACTTACATATACATAAAATACACACATGCACATACATTCACACATGTAATATCATATATCCTAAGGTTCACTCTGTTAACAATATTTCTATAGTTGAATTAGTTTATTTTAAAATTTTATTTGGGAAATTGTAAGTGTGTATTATAAGGTACTGATGCTGTGTTTTGGTATAGGTAGGCATTGAGAAATGATTAAACCAAGCTAACTAGCGTATCATCTCATGCTTATTTTTTTATGGTGAGAATATCTGAAATTTACTCATTCTTAAATATATCATGCTTTAGTACTGACTATATTCATCAGGGTATAAAATAGATGCCAAGAATTTACTCCTCTTGTCTGACACTGTATGTGTTTTAGTCTGTAGTTTTTAAGGACAGGGTCATAATCTGCAGACTCGGATGGCCTCAAACTCATCTGTAGCCTAGGATGGCTTCAAATTTGAGTTACTCTTTGTCTCAGCCTCCCAAGTACTGGGATCATAGGCATGTGCCACCATGCCCAACAGCTTGGTACATTTCAGGGGACGTCCCAGCCCCCCCCCAATACATCCCTATTAGACTCTGGCAACTACCATTCTACCGCATGCATATGAATTTGATTTTTATTTTTTGGCTTGGAAGATTACACACAAATGAGATCAAGCTAGCCATGGTGGCGTGTGCTTCTAAACGCAAGTCTATAACAAACCAAACTGCACGTTTATAATATATTTCAGTGGTAAGTGCCTGCCTGACTTACGTAAAGCTCCCGGTTTTAACTCTCAGCTCTGTAAAACCAAACCAAATCAAACGAAGCGAGAAGTGATATTATCCAGTATGTCCTACGCCCAGCTTGTTTCACTAAGCACAGTGTTCTCCAGGTGCATTAATGGCTTTGTAAATGACAGAATGTGATGTTCTGAGACCAAACAGCAAACAAATTTATGTATATACACCCAGCGACAAGTACAGAGTGGGAGGCAGTTGGCAAGGCGATGGCTCGGTTTCTTTAACAAAACAAACACAATGCGGATGACAGCTGCTAATGATAAAAAGGACTCCAGAGATACACGAATTCTTTGTCATTTCCTTACCAGAAGGGTAGAAGCTAAGGTCCCACCCCTTAAATTAGTAGTAGCCTTAATCACTTGCTTAACCAACAACAAACAGTGAGAGTGACTTCCTGAGGGTTCCAAGACTAGAAACCTGGCAGATGCCTCAAGGGCCTCTTTGAGCATCTTCTCTAGGACCTCCTACCTTTCTTCCTAAGAAGTCAGAGCCTCTTAGATCAGAATGCTGGAGACACCAGCCTATGAAAGGTGTCAGTTTGAATCCTCAAGGTCAGCCCAGCGTCTCATAGACCAGATGTTTCATGTATTCAAATTACTGATCTGCAACATTTCAAACTTTGATAATGTGTCCATTGTTTTGTGCTGCTAAATTTTGGAGTGACCTATTACATAATGAAAGATGGGAAAAGTAAGATTTTTTAACTTGTGTTTTACATTTATTGGTTCATGTGTGTGCATGTGCGTGCATGTGTGCACCACGGAACCTGTGTAGGGGTCACAAGACAACTTGTAAGAGCTGGTGCTCTCCTCCTACAATGTGGGTCTTAGAGGTGGAACTTAGGTGCAGGCTTGGTGGCAAGAGCCTCTATCTAGTGAGCCATCTCCCTTGCCCAACATTTCACATTTTAACCCAAAAGTTGAGATGTAGTGTTGGTAGACGGTTTTCGGGGCGGGGTGGGATGTGGGGGGTAGGGTTGGGTGAGAAACAAGGCAAAAGATACATTGAGTGTGTGTGTTTGCGTGTGTGTATTTGTAAAATAACATTGTATTAGGATGAAAATGATACCTTATAAATTGTGGGAAGAATTAAGTTGCTTTTTTTGAGATTTTCCAATTAACTAGTGACAGGAAATTGGTTTGGGAAGAAAAAAAAAGATGCATAATTATTTCTTTCATGATGAATGTGCACTCCTGGCACCTCCGAGGACTAAGATTGTCCTGCAGGGAATATGATTAAAGTAAAAAGAGGGAAAGCAAAATAAGTAAGTCAGCTCTTGATCATGCTGCTGTATTTACCCACAGAAAGGAGGCAGCTCTCAGGTGGGCTTTTGTTCGAGTAATGTTCTGAAATCCTTGTGTAAAAGAACAATATGAAATCTCAATTCTCCCAAATGGTTTGGGGCGAGTTCAGCTCTTGAGCCCCTGGGGGGCTCAGTTCCCAAGGAGACTAATCCCACTAGCTCAGCATTAGGCATCACCAGGAGGAAAGAACTCTGCACTGGAGATCTGCAGATCCCCTGGTGCAGGCGGAGTTGCGTCCCTCTGCTCTATAGGAAGGGAAATGTATTGATGTCAAAGCCATCAAGGGAATACTTTTACTCAGGGGGGAGGTGGAGGGGCTGGAGGGGCTGGCGGGAGTGAGCCACTGGCTCAACTAAAACCAATTTCATCCCAGATAGAACTCTTCCGAAAAAGAAAACAGTCAGACTAGGTCTGGATAATATGGTTTGATAAGTTTCAGCTCTAGGAACTTCCTCTGGTTTTAGAATAATTTAAGCAAAAGTTATTTTCTGTTGACCCTTTCCCATAAACATCATTGCTTTCACTTACTATGCCTCTTGGTTGTTTTTTCAGAGAGAGAATGCATATTTGCTTGAAATACTCAGGCATATTTTTTAAGTCTTTGCTCCGACACTTTCCTGTCTTTGTAAATAGCTTATCTTCTTTGGGAAGTCTTGAGGGTCGTTTTTATCTCATCAACTCTGGAGCCTTTAATTTACTTAGGTCATATACTAATGACTCATGTGCATGTCTGACTTTCTGTATGCATGTCTGTCTTTCCACTAGAATATATACCACAATGACTCGTGTCTGCCTTTCCATTAGAACATATACTACAATGACTTGTGTGCATGTCTGTCTTTCTGTGTGCATGTCTGTCTTTCCGTTAGAATGTATACCACAGTGACTCATGTGCATGTCTGTGTTTCCATTAGAAAGAGCTGGAATCATGGCTTCTTACCTCTGCATCCCTAGTGTTTACTCCAGTATATACACTGCCCAGGGCGAGTGTCAATATTTTTCTGCTGAATGAGTAAGTGACTGGATGGGCATAGACGGCAGTGTTGTGAATCATGAAAAGTTATACATATTTTACTTTCTATACACATAGTTGTCAAAAATGTTCACTTCTATTATCTTGTTGGTTTCTCACCAAACAGTTCTCCTGTTATTTCTATTTATAGGTTAGAGTCCACAGGAGAAGGTTTGTTCTGTCAGACAATAAAGGCAACATTTTGCTCCAGGGACAGCCTTTGGGTATAACTTCAGCTTCATTCACTGTCCTCTTCAAGTTTGTATAGCCCACAGTCACAGCTGCTCCCTTGCACTAGGAAACAGGCACTTGGTTGGGTACAATGGACAAATGATATTGATTTTATGATCCATATGTTGGAATAGAATGGGTTGGACATAAGAAATCAAGAACATGGAGTTCATTAGGGCACTATTTTATGCCAGAAGGAGGAAGTGAGATAGCCTTCACCGTACCAGGAGAAGTAACATTTGCCTAGCTGGTCACATGACCTCTCATAGCCCATGGGAATAGTTATGACTATTCTTGTTTCTCAGATGAGGAATGGAAATGATATAGAAAAGTTAGCTTTGATGTGTAGAATTCCAACTTTCTAGGAATGAAGGATTCTTACAGATGAATCTTCATGGTCATTTATTTTAAATATGATGTTATTAGAATTTTGGTTTCTTTGAGACTTTGAAGTATAGAATCCTGTGCAATGGGCCTCTGGGCATTTCTAATCAAACTCTTGGCACCTCTACTGGACTCTGTGTGTCTAGCCAGGCTTTCAATCCCAGTCATAAGGCAATTGAATGACAAGGCTTAAACCAGAGCCCAAGTCTTTTACCAAAAACTTTTCATACTGGACTGTGTTGTTCATATTCTCTGTCTCAGGAATGAATCTCCGGTTAAAACTATCAAGGGGATCGTTTAAAGACAGTGGACATGTGTGAAGGAAATCTACATGGCCTGAGAGGTAGGAAAGAGGAAAACCTAAGGCGCGGAGTGGGAGCTTGCTCTCTCTCGGGCTTTAGGAAGACTGACTTCTTCCTTATTTGTCAATCAGTAGTAATAAGAGCTTGAGGGTCTCTGGAAACTGATCAGAATTTTAGACTCAGAGTTTGAAGAAAGAGAATTTTCCTCCTGCATTCTGGGAATGGCATCATTTTGGGAATGGAGTTGTCTGACTGGGCTAGATGTGTCTGTGGCCAGTTCTCCGAACTTCTCAGAGGTCCGGTTTCTTTTGTTGAATGATGATAAAAACACGCAGTTCACGAGGTTGTTGGACAGGATTAAAAGTGATAATAAAGTACGGACAATGACTGGCTGAGGGCAAACATCCAGAAGCTGCAAACTAGTGGACCTCAACTCACTGCTTCCTGAATTGAGATTGAAACCCAGGTTTGTGGACTCAACGTCAACTTTACCTTAGGCACCCAGTTCAGAGCCAGGGTGTGTTTTTACAGGGGCTGAGCTGGGTTTGAACACAGGCTTTCTCCTCACCCCTGGCGGTTGAGGCCAGTCAAAACAAATGCCCCGGGGCACAGGGCAAAAAAAGGGTTAAGGCTTGGTAAAGCTCAGAAAACAAGAAAAGCCCGAGTTCACTTTCACTTTTGCCCCACCCCCTAAGCCTGGCTAAGCAAGCCCCTCCCCTCCGCTACCGGGGCGGTCGCCCGGCTATCCCACCCTCCGCCTCTGGCTTACAAGATCTAATGAGCTCCCCCGGGAGGTTGAGCCTCGAGCCCGGGTCCGAGTGAGCAGACAGCGCCGCACCTGGGCGGGAGCCGACCGGGAGCGGACGGGCGGCGCTGCGGACGGAACCGCGGCGATGGCGGTGCAGGCTGCGCTGCTCAGCTCGCACCCCTTCATACCCTTCGGTTTCGGAGGTTCCGCGGAAGGGCTGGTGAGCGCCTTCGGAAGTTTGGACAAGGGCTGCTGTTTCGAGGACGATGAGAGCGGGGCGCCCGCGGGAGCGCTGCTGTCCGCATCAGAGGGCGGGGACGTTCGCGAGGCCACCCGCGACCTGCTCAGCTTCATAGACTCGGCGTCCAGCAACATCAAGCTGGCGCTGGACAAGCCAGGCAAGTCCAAGAGGAAAGTGAACCACCGCAAGTACCTGCAGAAGCAGATCAAGCGCTGCAGCGGCCTCATGGGCACCGCGCCTCCGGGACCACCATCCCCGAGCGCGCCGGACGCACCAGCTAAGCGGCCGCCGGGCGCCCCGGGAGCCCCAACCGTCGCCGCCCCGGCGCACTGCAAGGCCACCCCGAGGAGGGAGGCGACACAGGCCGCGGCTGCCGCCAGCCTACAGAGCCGAAGCCTGGCTGCCCTTTTCGATTCTCTGCACCAAGTCCCCGGGGGCGCAGATTCGGCAAGCGGTGGGGTGACCGTGCCGGTCCCGGGCCTCGGGGCAGCGAATGCTGCGGGCGACGGGGCCGCCACCGTGGTGAGCTCAGCGGCCCCGGGCACCAGGAAGGTTCCTCTGCGCGCCCGCAACCTGCCCCCGTCCTTCTTCACTGAACCGTCCCGGGTGAGTGGAAGCAGCGGAGGCACCGGTGGTAGCGGCTGCGGCTGCGGTCCCTCGGGCCAAGGAGTGAGCCTGGGTGACCTAGAGAAAGGGGCGGAGGCAGTCGAGTTCTTCGAGTTGCTGGCGCCGGACTTCTGCGCTGGTAACGAGTCTGGGGTCTTGCTGGCCGCGGAGCCTCTGGACGCGTTCCCAGCTGGAGCCACAGTCCTACGGGGACCCTTGGAGCTGGAGTCGGGCCCCTTTGAGCCACCAGCGATGGTAGGGAACCTACTCTATCCTGAGCCGTGGAGCGCCCCGAGCTGTCCTCAGACCAAGAAGCCTCCTCTGGCTGGCGTTCGCGGTGGCCTGACCTTGAATGAGCCTGTGCGCCTCCTGTACCCCACCGCCTTGGACTCTCCAGGTGGGGAGGACACAACAGCTTTGGCCTCTTTTTCCCCCTTCTTCCCAGATTGCGCGCTGCCGCCGCCCCATCAGGTGTCCTATGATTACAGCGCGGGCTACAGCCGCGCGGTTTACCCCAACCTCTGGAGACCCGACGGGGTCTGGGAAGGGGCGTCTGGGGAAGACGGGGCGCATCCAGACTGACTGTGAGGTACCCTTCCTTTCCCTTATGACTGCTGTGTGGGTATCTCCTGAGTGGAGAGAAGATGTGAAAATATTAAGTGAAGACAAATTGGATTTAAAACAACAGCAACTACAACAAAACAAACCACGCTTCATCTAATAAAAGAAACTTCAAGACGAGAGATGAAGGGGAGTGGAGAGTTGTTTTCACTAGAATCTCAGATTTTATTTTCTTTAATTCTAAGTGGCCGTTAGATTCTTACTTGGGGAAGAAGAGCCCTAAAATCCCGAGAGAGGGTTTGGGGACTAATCGGGTGGGATGACGGAAGGGTCAAGAACAAGACAGGGCTTTTGTAGCCACCTGCCTCGTCTCAGTTCAGCCAAGGTCAGTGTGTTGAATGTCTGTCCTTACCCCTTTCAAGCAGCGCCCTGGTGTCCCCCCACCTTGAGTACGTTATGAATTAAAGCCCATATTGAAAGAATCAGAGCAGAGATATGTGGTCTTTGAGTCGAGTGTTTTCTTGGTCTTAGTGTTTTCACAGATCTCCCAGCCTTGCTAGGTGGAGGCTGCAAACGGTTTGGTGTTGGTAAGGCCCTATCCCAGTGCTGACCTCCCTAGCTTCCCCTTTTTCCTTTTCTGCTGTTTTTTTGGGAACAGGGTGGTGGGTGGAGGCTGACAGTGCCATTACAACTGTTTCTTCTACGGTGTTGGTTATTGAGCCAAAGACTTCAAACATGCTAGGCAGAGTCTCCCACTGAGCTTTATGCCCAAACTCTGAGTGTGATTTTCTTCTTTCATTCTTGAGACACCCGCCTGTCCTCCCACACACTTTTCTCTTCTTAGTGAACCACTTACCTCGCTCTTGCTCTAGCCCCTCATTGCTCTCTCTTTCTGTTCGCCTCCTTTGGTTCTCCTAAATCTCTGAGTTAGGAGAAAAAAACCTGGCAAGCCTAGAGGCCCATTTTTCTTTCCCGTTTTAGCAACCATTTTGGGAGCGGGGAAGGGAGACAGTATCTAACCTCTTTGTTTCTAAGTTTCCTTATTACAACAGGGAATGACAACCTTTCTCCACTTCTAACTTTGACACTCAGAAGTGAAATCACAAAATGTCTTGAGAGTGTTGCATTGCTTGGGCCAGCGGGTATATATGTATTATTATAGGCATGTAAGCGGCTTCTGCACTAGAAGCCGCTGGACATGCTATTCTCACATTTTGCTTGTTTGTTTTCTTTTGGACCTTAAGATAGCTGTACGACTTTACTACCTCCTTTCCAGCCGCATCCATGTGTCCCACATCCTTGCTCCCCAGCCTACCTGATCTTACTCATTCCTTCCTATACCTTACTACGATAGGGAATGGCAGAGGGCACAACGTTTCCAAGGGGGATTTTGCATTCTCTTTATAACCAGTCTGACAATGGAATCTGATGGGAAGGTGCGGGGTGTGTGTGGATGGAGCCTTCAAGGGGAGAAAGTCAGAGAAATAGTTTACCCAGTCATGGATGTGGCTGGGAGGAGTCACAGCACCGTGGGGATGACCGAGGGCCAGAGGAAGAAGGCCCCCGTGGGAGCTGAGCTGCTGGAGGTGAGAGAGGAGGCTGCTGAGTTCAGACCCACAGGTAAGAATATAAGAAAAGACTGAAACCCAGGGATGGAGTGGGGGACCTCTACAGACTGCTGCTTCTGCACAAGATAGCCAAGACAGGTTGTCAGAACAGCTACATGTGAGAAAGAAAAACCAGTGTTGCTGTCAGGGATTAAAAAGCCAGGGTGTCAATGTCTGCAAAAAAAAAAAAAAAAAAAAAAAAAAAAAATCAAAAACACTGCTGTAGATTTTGGAAAGGGATTGTTCAAAAAAAAAAAAGCCATATAAAGCAATGATGGGAAGAGTTCCAAGTGCTATTACCGAGCCACTCTTCTCTGAGCAAAACTTTTCTTAAGAAAACTTTGCAGGAGACAGAGCAGTAACCATGAAAAGAACCTTCCAATCCGGAATCCTGGCTGCTGCGTTCCTTCACAGCGGAGAAACGTGATCCACGCCAATGTGTTAAGGGCACCGCCACTCAAACAACCATTTACCTTCTCTAAGTTGTTTCACGGTGAGAATATTCCAGGGTGGAATTTCACAGTCAGACTTTATCACCGCGGCTGTGGCTGTTCATAAGTCTTGCCCTCACTGTGGTGTTTCTTAATTCTCTTCTTTCTTCTTACCCAGTTTAGTAAGAACAAGATCTCTTTGATTGGCACCATGTTTGTTCTGTCTTCTGCCGACACCACCTGTTTCTAGGTGCCAGGTGCCGAGCCAAGCATCAGTTGACTAATGATGGTGTGTGCGTGGGGGTGGGGGCAGTTGTCAGTTGCTCCTCTGAAAGCCTAGGCTCGGACAGGCAAAACTCTAACTCATTGAAAGCAAGCCGTGGTCCAGATTCATCAGTACTTGGCCACTAAAATCTGCCTTCCATTTGTGAGTTTTCGCTATGATTTCCACACGCGGGGTTTCCAGTTGCTACGCTAAACCAGTAGCAGAATTTCCTAATCCTTAGTGCTGTTGAAATTTTGTACAATTCTTTACTTTGCTTACTGTCCTGTACATGACCAAGTGTTTAGCAGCAGCCTGGGCTTGTCCATTAGATGCTGCTGGTACCCTGCCAGTTGTGATGATAAAATCTATCCCCATTGCTGTATGTGTCCTCAGATGCAAAATTATTACTAGTTGAGAATTATTGGGCTAGACAAAAATAATCTCAGTGACTTTGGGGGTGTCCAGCACTTTCACATCAATCTTATTCATTTATTTATTTATTATTTTATTTACTATATATATTATTTAGTTTTGATAGAGGTCCAAATTAGGTGCTGTTATTTTCCTTATTATTATTGTTGGTTAAATAATAAAAAAGGCCAAGGGAAGGATTAAATCAATTAATTTAGTTTCATCTTATTATTGTTTATTTACTAGTTATGGTTCATTTCCTATACTGAATTGTGGTTTCCCCACTGACAAACTGGAGAACAATCTATCACAGAGGATTGCTGTAAGACTTTGTCATAAGGTGTTTACAAAAGCTCACCAAGAGGGAGGGGGCAGTATTTGATAGCCCGGGCTTGGCATTATGTTAAACTGTCTTGTTTTCCAGGCTCCTATGTGTATGGGATCCTGACATGAAGCCCAATGGGTGGCAGCCTCTCAAAGACCACTGGCTGAAGGAGGTTCCCCATCACTGACATAGCACCCCCACCCCCGATTCCTCTTTTTCCCATGCTCCCTTTCAATCTGAGTTTATCTGACTCTGCTGAGTCACACACTGTATGGCAGTGATGCTCATAGCTCCTTGCCAAAGGTGGATCTTCGTTTTATCTCTGGTGTAGCCACATAATTGTCGTAAAGAATTATTTTTTTTCCCTCAAGGAATGTAATGTTCTTGTAACTGTATGCCTGGACAAGCTTGAGACCCTGTTTAGTTGGTAATGATAATCGTGTATGTAGAAGACATATTCTTTATTGCCTCTTCAGCTGGTCATTCTCGATTCCTGGAATGAGTTTTAAGAATCATAATGTCCCAACTCTTCATCCATGTTCATGCAAGCTGCCACATACCCATTATCACACCACGGGATACTGGCAAGATAGAGACCCTTTGCTTCAGTCACCCCTTTCCCCATACCCTTCCAGCTTCTCTCTGCAATTCTACAATCATCAGGACCTCATCCTACTCTACTGGCCCAGGGCCCTGCTGCCCCTGCTCCACAAGAAAACATCACTCCATTTATTGCCATTATTCTGTATCATCAGCCTTCCTGTTTCCTCATTTCCCCTTACATTCTGGAAGTAAAATTTTAGCGTAAATTAAAAAATTGCAAGGGGAGAAGAATACTTGAGTGAAAATCTCAACTTTTAACCAAGAGTCAGGTCTCTGCGGGAGGAGCCCACATGTTTGCCTTTACCTCGCTGGCTATTTGAACTTTTATTATTTCGAGCCTAGTGTGATCTACATTCTAGTTTCCTGGGAATGCCCAGGTTTAAGATGGCGAGTTGCACATACGAAGGAATCCCTAAATCCATGGTCTCTTTCTTCTGCCTCTGCTCATCATCTTCTAGGAATTGCTCCCACTGAGCTCCCACTGTCCTACCTAGGAATAGAGATGTTCCATTTTCCTAAACACTCAATGATTATGGGACCTCATTTTCCTTCCCTTAACTTTGTGCCTGTGTCTTCTCTCCTCACTGGAGCCCTTGCTCATTGGTGTTCTTCGGAGCCCCTTTGTCTTTCTTTGCTGCACTCCTGGCTTTCCTCTGGGAGATGGTGACTTTCCCACACCTCCATCTGTTCTGTGGGTTCCGATGAACCCACCCTGACCCAGCCTTGTACTTATAGCGTCTTTCCTCCACATTCAACAGTTACTTACATTCACTCTAGACAGTTTGTCCTGGGGACTCCTTAACCCCCCCAAACTCTGTGTTTGAAATTGAGGATACCCTTAGACTGACTAGTCACAGTCAATTTAACCACATTGCTCCCACCCATCCAAATGGCTACTGGGGCCTGCTAAGTTAGTATAAATATTTCGTTCATGATTTGACATCATGCTCAATAGACGCATATCTACATTTATATGAATTCATGTTTGTATAGTCTCTTACATAAGAATTGAAGTGTTACTAGGTCGGTATCTAAATTAAGATGCATTTCCTTCTCTCTTTCAATAAATGACTTAACAAACCCAAAAACGAACAAATAAACAAACAAACAAACAAAGAAACAAAGCTTAGGCTCTTGCCAAGGAGTTCTAGGACACTGATACTTCCTTTTCCATCTATTCCTGAACTTAGCTAGTGTTCATTAGACTTGAGGTACTACCTGGTGGTCTCGAGACTAGAATGATTTCACAGTAATTAGTGGGCTGGAGCTTCAGTTTGAAAGATACTGACTTAAATTCTCTCCTGTGTCTGTTTCCTCTACTCTGCTAGTGATATTTTCTTGATGTGAACCCTCAGTACATGTCATCTGACCTACTCCATTGATGCCTTAGCTTCTTGTCTCTGGGCTTGCAATCCTCTTGTCCATCTTCTCCATTCCTTTCTACTACAGTGAGATATCAAAAAAAAAATCCCCGCTGGAACTTCTTCCCTTAAAATTCTTGAATGACTTCTTCCTGTTGCTTCCTTTGCCAACTTCAAAGTCTTTGCTTGTAGGTGTGGCTTCTGTCATCCTCTGCAGCCTCATCCATGACTCCCCTAAGAGAACTTATGTTTAAGAAACTTAATAGTAATTACAGTTGCTTGACGGCTCCCTATCCATGGATGTGCTGGACTCTGTCTTCACTCCTGTACCACTGCAGCCCAGAGTGCACTCTCCTGACTTCTCTGCTTTCTTCTTACATCAGTTCTGAGCATCGGCAGGATCAAGATGAATCAGTGGTATTAATTATGGATCCGCCACCTGAGATAGACATGCTGAAACTTTGCTGGTAGGCCATGTCCTTGAGGTGATACACAGATTAATAGAAATGGGTTAGATTGAGATGTAAGAGTTAGCCAATAAGAAGCTAGGGCTAATGGGCCAAGCAGTGATTTAATGAATACAGTTTCTATGTGGTTATTTCGGGGATAAGCTAGCCGGGCAGCCAGGATGAACAAGTGAGGCCCTCGTCCTACACTTCTCTGTGCCTTCCACTGTGTGCCAGGCATGAAGCTGAACAGATGAGAATAACACAGTTCTTAACTTAGGGAGTTTGTTCCTTAGAGGGCCAGATGGGGCTATGACATATAATCCTAGCACTAAATAATAGGTTCTGAAGGTAAGGCATAAATGAGATGCCAGGATCACCAGTCTGGTGGAATGTGTTATGGAAACCTCCCGGGAACTGTCCTATCCCTCTTTCTACATCTTTATTAAGCCACCTACTGAGAGTAGGCCCTGCTATATGAAGATAGGAAAGACGGACAAAGAATCGGACCCAGTGTGATGAAAGTGCCGGAGCAATCATACATCCCAAGGAGATTTTTATGTTCAGTTAACTGTTTAAGCTTTACCAAGTTTGCCTCAGTATCTCTCTCTGCCTTAATGTCTTTCCATCTCCCAAAAGTGTGCCAGAACCTGTGGGGGTTTATGCCCCACTCACTTATTTCATCCAAAGAAGAGGATCAGGGAGTTCCATTCAAGGGAACTCATCACTGTGGGGTTTTTTGTTTGTTCGTTTTTTTTTTTTTTTTTTGAGACAGGGTTTCTCTGTGGCATTGGAGCCTGTCCTGGAACTAGCTCTTGTAGACCAGGCTGGCCTCGGACTCACAGAGATCCGCCTGCCTCTGCCTCCCAAGTGGTGGGATTAAAGGCGTGCACCACCACTGCCCGGCCCCCATCCCTGTTTTCCGTGAAACACTGGATTGCACAGATCATATATCATGAGCTTGCATAGCCAGTGGGATTAGTGGAGGGTAAGACTTAGTCTCTTTTTTCCTAGTAACTGTTACAGAGCTACAATGCAGCAAGGTCAGCTGTGCAGATTGAATTGTCTCCATCAGGGCTTTAGGGAGACTCTCACTCTGGAGGTGCACACAGGTCCTTAGTGTCTGCCACAGGAAAGATTTTTCCGAACGTGTCAGAGCGAAGCAAAGCTGTTTCTTGATGTACTTGAGTCAAGTGCGGGTGTAAGGGAAGGAAACAGGTAGCTACGTGTGCGCTTGCGTGTTGTCAAGATGCTAGTATGTAACGTTATTTTAGATACTCAGGAAAGTCTGTGCTGGTAAATTGCCTTTCCCTACCCACAGAGTCCAGCACATGAAGAGACTCTTTCTGATGTAGCCTGGCAGCGAGTAGACATAAAACACTCGCCAAAAGGAAGCTTACTAACTCCATAGGTCACAGGGAGTTTGAACTTTTGCATAACCAATAGCTCTTTGTAGCGATTCTGCTTGGGAAGTTTCTCAGAATGGGGATACAGTTCTTACAGATGT
This sequence comes from Alexandromys fortis, assembly GCF_014885135.2. Taxonomy (NCBI): domain Eukaryota; kingdom Metazoa; phylum Chordata; class Mammalia; order Rodentia; family Cricetidae; genus Alexandromys; species Alexandromys fortis. The sequence continues at coordinate 234,721 of NW_026067967.1, read as the reverse complement.
TTCTATTGAAAACTGGGCATCAACCTGCAAGCGGTGGAACTCAGACTCTGGAGACAAGGGATGCCCTTTGAAACACTTTCTCATGATGTCATTGTTTCCTAACTAGTTATTCTGCCTCAGTTACCCTAGTTGTGCACCCGTGAGTCTTCAAAACAGTGTTCCCATAGACACTGTATAGCTCGTGATAGCCTTGAAAGTCACCTGGCAAACTTGCCCTACCCAGAAAAACAGACCAGTTAATGCTGCCTGCAAGTTTCACTTGCTGCAGAAGCCCCAGCATGCATTGTAGGGTATACAGGGCCAGGATAGGTAAGAGTCTGAAACCTGACATTCCGAAGACTCAGATCCATCACTATTCCTCCTCATTTCTGTGGTCTAATAGAGCCATTCACTTTTTGATTTAAAACCAGAAATATCAGGCTCCTTCGTCCTAAGTCATTGCGGTTTACTTCCTGTTTCAGACAAACGAAGTCTGTCAGCTTTTCGTATAACAACTCCTCTACTTTCGGGTGTGTGGTTCCTGGCTACCCGGCAAAGGGATGGGAATGTTGATGGACATCTTTGTAACCACTCGAGTCTCCAGAAGTATGTCCTCGGGCAGGACGTATCACTAAACCAGAACTCCGTGTTCTTCTGTCAGTGACAACAAGGACACCACAGGGAGCTCCAGCTGCCTTAGATCCGTAGACCCAGTAAGTGCCTAGCGTATTAGAAAGATCAGCCTTGAGCAGTGACTATCATCAGTGCCGCTCGTGTCCCACGAAGATGGATCAGAAAGCTGAAAAAGAGCTTTGAACTTCCCAGTGCCTCCCCCACTGCACCCAGATAGGAAGAACTAGATGTCGAGGGGGTATTCCGCTCAGGATTTAAAGGGCTGGGGGAAGCTCTGCTACTCAAAAACCATGCCTTCTCTCCTCAATGATTTGGAATCCGTGACTAACTGGTCCCTTCAGATGAGCCGGCTTGTAAAGGAGTGACGGTGGAGTGCGCTTTGCCCTGGAAGACAAAACAAACGCCCGCACAAAGGGCTGCTGCCGCTGGGCAGGACTGGGGCTCCCTTGGTCCTTCTGGAGCCGAGCAGGCCTCCCTCGAGGTCCGGATTCTGGGTGGTCAGCTTTGTGCTTTGAGACCCAAGGCTTCCAAGTTCTGGGTGCCCAGTGCTACTCAGACTTCGATCTCTTAATTCCCCTCCCTTAACGACAGGATTTCAAAGCAGCGCAGGGGATAAAGTGGCCCAGAGAGACTCAGGACACGTTTGAACAGTAGCCCAGAACTCAGACGGAATCTGAATCGTATTGGCACAGGCCCCGGTCATGGGCTGCTGCCAGAACATTGTAAGAAAACCCATTCTTGTCTGTACAATGATGGGGAGGAAACAGGAAGTGAGGCAGCACGGCTTCAATTATTATCCTCTCTGAGAGTCTGAGCGGAGAGGGCTCCCCTACCCGCCTGTAAATTGCCACACACCAAGTGCTGGGAATAAGCTGGACAGCAGTGGGGAGCGATGCTGCTGCTACAGCAGCCCCAGCCCCCAGCCCCAGTCCCAGCCACCGGCCACTGCGGCCTCTGCCTCCCAGACCTGAGTGACCACGCTGGCCCCGTAGGCCAGGGCTAGGGTCAAGCTCTGTTTCTACTGCCGCCACTTTGCAGAGGTACTTTGTCAAACTGTTACCTGGAAAGAGATGCTAAAAGCTTTTTCTGATGAGGAAGAGTACGAGGATTGAAAAACAAATCATGCACGTAGGTACTGCCAAGCACCAGGCACGGGACAGGTTCGCAGGATCTGGTATTATTACTTCTAAGACCTAAGATCTGGAAGCAACCCACTCAGGGATGCTCAGCATCAGCCTCTTGACACTCTGTGCATGGGTGTTCTTGACCTAAAACGCAGCTACCTTCTAACGCTGTTTACTAATGCTGTGTTCAAGGCGTTGGTAAATAGTACAGAATCTGGAGATCACGTAGGCAGGGGATGAAATACACCTCGCCCACAGCTTTCAGGGCTGATAATTGAACTTAGGGCCTTACATCCGCTAAACAATCATTCTATCACCAGGTTTTATTTCCAGTTCTAAGGCTACATCCCAACAGTGAATTTATTTCAAATTCAGATGAGGTCAAAGATTTTCGTGCTCTTGTCTTACTAGTCATATCAGACTCTATGCCAACTCTCACAACTGACTTTCAAAATGCTGGTGTATTTCCTCCGGGTGATTTAAAAGCAATTGTTTTATTTATTTATTTTAGTTTGATGTGTACGACTTTTGCTCAAAAGTACATTTGTTCACCACAAAGAAGTGACTGTGGAGGTCAAAAGAAGGCATCAGACCCCCTGATGGCTGGGAGCTAACGTATGGGTAATGGGAATCGAATCCAGATCTTCTGGAAGAGCAGCCAGGGCTCTTAACAGCTGCGCCTTCTTTTCAGCTCCCCACGAGTGATACTTTTGCCTCTCTTCGGCTGAGGTGAAAGTTTAGAGCCAGATCCTACTTCGCTGAGGAGAGTGGCCTTCAGTTTGTATTTTGTTCATGCAACCTGAGAAGGCTAGACAAAGAGCCCTCAGTCCACCCGTCTTCTGCAGCTGGACCACTGTGGACAAAACAGTTCCAACACCACGTTTGTGCCCAGATGTTTCTCCCAGAGACACCCTGGAGTGCCTGCTTTCTTTCTTACCCACTGGATCCTCCACCTCATTCTCCACCTCTATTTTTTTTTTTTTTTGCTAAGGTAGGGCTGATTTTGCTATTGGCCAGAATTATAGGATAATGTTTAAAAGGAAAGAAGGAAAAGATTTTTTTTAAAACACTTGAAAATAATTTAAATATTTAGCGTATCCGGCAGCAAGTGGGGAAATTTTTCACGATGTTAATATGAAAAAGCTAATTTTGAAAATATTCAGAAATGTGAATTATATATACCCATACTGTTCCCCAAATGGAAAACTTCCTTCGAATCTTGGTTCCCCCATTTATGCAGAGAATACACAGTGGCTACAGTGAGACCAGTGATTAGTGAGAAACGAAGACTTTTATAAAGTTTAATAAATTCCATCACAGCAACGGTGACTGATTTACTTGCCTTGGCAAAATTTTGTCATTTCAGCCTCTTTTAGTTTCCCAACTCGGGGCGGGACCTCACGTGGATGCCATCAGAGCTGTTTGCGAAGGCCCCGGAAAAGCTGGAGAAAGGCCTTAAAGAGCGTTATGCATCTATTCCACAGGAAACGAAACAGAGGTAGCAGGAGGCTGTGCCGCGTTGAGTATTCCTTTTTTATTTTGGTTTGAATTTTAGTATTCTGTTTCATATATCCTAGCCAAAAAGTCCCATGTGGATTTTCAGCATTAATTAATGACACGTTATCAAGTTTCAGAGATTTATTCATCAGTGTAATAAACTCCAAGAAATCAACATGATTTCCTGCATTCAGTGGAGAATTGCCTGGTGAAGTGGACAACTGTGCGAATGGCTTTGAAAGACCTTCCTTATAAGTAGCTTAATGGTGAGCTTCATGGTTTAGAAGTCAGGGCCTTCTTTCTTCGGTTTTCTGTAGTCCACATTCACGGAGTAGAACTTATATTGTTCACTGGGACCCAGTTTCCAGGACGGAGAGGGAGCTGCGGCCAGGCTTTCAGCAGATTCCCCCGTGCTCAGCTTAACCGCACTGACTTCTCTTTTTCTCCAGGTTACCCGTCTCCCCGATGTGGAGGCAGGCCCAGATCAATTCTTTGTGCAAGGCTCGGAAGAATAGGGCCATTTATATCTTTGCTTAGACGACTGGAAAATCCTTTTATCCTGCTTCACTGCAGAGGCTGGCCGAGCAAAACTCGGGGACTCCAAAGCCCGAAAGAGCCATCTTGTGGTCACACAAGAAAATGAGTTCATATATTCTCCCGTGTCTTGGCTTTTTTTTTCCCAATTAAAAATATTATTTATTTTTTGTTTATGTTTTTATTAGACAAAATTAACATATCACAAAATAAATCATTTTCCAAATTACACACATAAATAAAAGAAAATAAACAAGTTAATACACAATTCAGGTAAATATTACTAAGGGTAGCCTTTTATAATTATTTCTTAAAAACAGCAAAAGAACTGGTTGTTCTCTACAATCTAAACAATTAGATGGGTTAATCCTGCAAAACAAATACCTTATAAAATAATTGCTGCACATATTACATTGCACACATTACAGCTTTTTAAGTTTACTGAATTCATACATTCAGATTTTTAAAAAATAGAAACTGAATCATTTGATTAAATTTACTTGTGATCATTGCAATCCCAGCTGTGTTTCTAGTCAGACAGCAGAGGTAGCCATAAGGGACACCTGGGGGGCTCTGAAGGTGTTTCTCTACAATCATTAGCAATAATTGCTAATATAGTCATTCCTTGGTACTAGTGTGGAGCTGGCTCCAGGACCCACAGCTAAAAATGGCTGAAAATTCCCAGGTCCTATAAAAAATGTCACACAGATTAACACTCAAAGTAATGAATGACCAGTCAGATCTTTTGGTAGCAGGAGCACACACTGGAAGAGCAGCAGGCCTCCTCTGGCTCTTGGAATTCTCAGGGATGAAATTCTAGTGAAACAGGCGCCCAAGTATTGAGAGGATAAAACTCGAGTATGTTGCTCTGCCACACATCATGAACACTGCGGATCTGCTACAGCCTTCTAGCTCTAGACTAATAATTTCAGTCATGTGTCCTCCAGATGTCAAATGCTATCATGAAAGAAGAGATATTAACTTTTGGTTCCTATCTCTTCAGTAATTTAATAATACATGTTAAACGGTCTCTAATCAGTGTTTCCTCCAACAGCATTTCTGACAGATTTATAGAAGCAGTATCCCAGAGAGACAATTACAAATATTAATAACATCTGTGAAGTTGATGGAGGAAATAAACAATATTACATGCTGTCAAATTTGCCATATTTTAACACTGGTCAAATTAACCTTTTGTTAAATGTTAACATCTTCCCATATAAAGACTGTAAGGCTTCACAGCTGCACTTTATCTAGGAAGTTTGTTTATATCTATAAACTTTTCACTTAATTCAGCTTCACTGACTTTTATGGCTGAATCCATTGGTAATTCATGAGGGTTAATCTTGGTTGTCAACCCAATGATATCAAGAATCATATAAAAGCCAAGCAAGTGGGTACGCCTGTGGAGAATTTTCATGAGTGAATCGTTTGAGGTGAGTAGACACACCCTAACTCTGGGTTGCACTTTCTGGAAGAACCTCACATAAAAGTACATGAAAAAGGAAGGTTTTGCTTTTTGCCTTCTTATCGTCATTCTTGCTGGAAAATCATCGTTCTGTGACTGAGTCATTCATCTGTCAGCATTAGAACCTACTGCTTCCCACTTCTCATGTAGATGGAAGACCAGTAGCTCTCCAGGAATACTCCTGAACTCCTGCACCAGATGGGATCTACTGAGATGGCCAGATTCATTGACTGAACAGCTAATGGATTCTTGAGTTTCTGGTCAAAAGATAAGCTACTGTTGGGTTCTAGGATTGCAGTGTGTACGGCACTCTAATAATCCTCCCCACCACATGCACGCATGCTGGTACACACTATTCTGTTCCTCTAGAAAACCCCAACTAAAACACAGCCCAGTTAATTATATGTATTACTGAATTATTTGTGGGTTACTAACAAATGAACAAAAGGTTTTCTTCAATTAAGAAATACAGTTCAGGAAAAATGAAACTGCTATGGACTTTCCAGAAAAGGACTTAAGATATAAATATACATGTAACTATACAACTTATCTTTTTTTAAATATTTATTTATTATGTATACAATATTCTGTTTGTGTGTATGCCAGCAGACCAGAAGAGGGCACCAGACCCCATTACAGATGGTTGTGAGCCACCATGTGGTTGCTGGGAATTGAACTCAGGACCTTTGGAAGAGCAGGCAATGCTCTTAACCTCTGAGCCATCTCTCCAGCCCACTATACAACTTATTGATACTCAGGTAATCACAGCAAACTAATAATGCTGATCAAACAGAGAAAATGCAGATAGAGATTATTCTACCTTTTAAAGTCAATAAATTTTCTGCTATAAAGGATCAAAGCAAAGCTGAAAACATTAAATGTTTGTGCACACTACATGTGAAGTCATGATGACCATCAAACAGGCAATGTGAGCAGGGGAGGGGAAAGCAAAGAAAAAATCCAAAACAAAAAATATATAAAAAATGTGAACTGTCATATTTGCTAATGCTACTTTTAAGCAAGGTAAATTTACCCCCTGAAAATATTACGTTCCCATTTGTATAGTAAGGAAAATGACTATTTTACAGAATGCATATAAAGATCATAAGAGAAAGTATAGTGATATTTCATTTGTATATTAATGAAGTTTGCCTGAAGATCAGAATGCAAAACAGCCACATCAGTCAATCATACATACCAGGCAGCTAGTATGCTAGAGAGGATGTGGAGTAAGGGGAGCACTCATCCATTGCTGGTGGGAATGAAAACTTGTGCAACCACTTTGGAAATCAGTGTGGTGGTTTCTCAGAAAATTGGGAGTCAACCTACCTCAGGATCCAGCAATACCACTCTTGGGAATATATCCAAGAGATGCCTAATCATACTACAAAAGTATTTGTTTATCTATGTTCATAGCAGCATTATTTGTAATAGCCAGAACCTGGAAACAACCTAGATGCCCATCAATGGAAGAATGGATAAAGAAACTGTGGCACATCTACATATTAGAGTACTAGTCAGCGGTAGAAAACAATGACATCTTGAAGTTTGCATGGAAATGGATGGAAGTAGAAAACACTATCCTGAGTGAGATAATCCAGACCGAAAACAGTGAATATGGTATGTACTCACTCATTAGTGGATTCTAGCTATAAACAAAGGACATTGAGCCTATAGTTCATGATTTTAGAGAAGCTAAGTAATAAGGTGAACCCAAAGAAAAACCATATATATATATATCCTGGAAATTGGAAGTAGACAAGGTCGCTAGGTAAAAGTTGGGAGTATGGGGGTGGAAATGGGGTGAGGAGAAGGGGAGAGGGCAAGATAGAGGGAAGAAGGGGAGACTTGGGGAGAGCTTGTGTGAGTGGGATGTTTGAGATGGATGAAGGACAGATATTGGAGCAGGAAAGGAGATACCTTAATTGAGGAAGCCATTTTGGGGTTGGCAAGAGGCTTGGCTCTGGAGGGATTCCCAGGAGTCCGCGGGGATCATCCCAGCTAGGACCCTAGGCAGTGGAGGTGACGGTACCTGAACTGGCCTTGTCCCATAGTCAAACTGATGACTATCTTGAATATCACCATAGAACCTTTGTCCTCTGACAGATGGAGACAGGGACAGAGACCCACATTGGAGCACTGGACTGAGCTCCCAAGGTCCAGTTGAAGAGTGGAAGGAGGAAGAATATGAGCAAGGAAGTCAGGACCATGACGGGTTGGTCCACTAACTGAGACAATGTGCCTGATCTAATGGGAGCTCACCAAATCCAGCTGGACTTGGGACTGAATGAGCATGAGATCAAACTGGACCCTTTGAATGTGGCTGACCATTGGGGCAGACTGAGAAGCCAATGATAATGGCACTGGGATTTGTCTCTACTGCCTGTACTGGCTTTTTGGGATCCTAGTCTATTTGGATGCATACCTTCCTTAGCCTGGATGCAGTGGGAAGGGCCTTGGACTTCCCACAGGGCAGGGTATTTTGCTGTCTCTCAGGACTGGAGGGGGAAGAGAAGGAGGTTGTGTGTGGGGGTAGTGGGAGGGAAATGGGAGGAGGGGAAGAAGTGGAAATTTTGATTGGTATTATTTATAAAGTAATAAAAAATAAAAAGAAAGTATAATCTGTAAATTTTTTTGCTATTGCATAAGGAACTCTACAAAGAAAAACCATTTTTTTGTAAATGACAAATTTATACACTTTTCTACTTACTGTTTTTTTAATGCTGCTCTACAAAAATCAATCTGAGGAAGAAATTATTTATGATATTAGAACATTAAGTCTTTAAAATGTACACAAAAAGAAACCATTCGCATACTATCTATTTGGAACAAAGGCTTTTATACCTAGTTAGGGGTTGGGTTGGTTGTTTTTATTTTTTTAAATAAAGAAAGTTAAAATATAAAAAAAAATGGGATGGTATGTTCATTGAAGGATGTTTGTGGTGACAAAAAGTCACCAATGTATTTCTTGCTTTCCTTTGGCCACATGATTACTGCAAAGCATTCTGTCTTGCCATACCCAATGAGGCAACTCCAACCTTTTTCATCAGGAAAAGTCATTGTTACCTGCAGAAGAAACTCTTGAAATGACAACATATGTCTTACACCACATAATTAGCACTAGCCAAGTTCTTTCCAGGTGGGACAGTTCCATGAACCATTACAAGGAACAAAAATGTCACTCATGTAATGTAGGATTATATTAAAACTTTCATCAAATTGATTATCTCTGTGTCCCTATTACTAAGTTGTAGTAATGTGGTTATTATCTCTAGAGTTCTTGTTATTCTGCATCCCTAAGGGGACACGGGAAAATATAAATTATGGACCAACCCATTGTGTGAGTCCTAAGAACAAGTGTTGATTTCATTTTTGTCTACTAATGTAATTTGTTACTGGATAGCTTGATTTTTCTTGCTGAAACTATTTATTGGTAATATATTTTAATTTGATATGAATACAATATTTTGTTGCTATTGGTAGATATGCTAATAATATACAGTCCTAAATGTGTCATAATTTATGCTACATATGCCCTATTTTTACTAAGTTCTATCTCCTTATATTTTCCTATGTGGCAGAAATTTGATTATTCTAAAAAGAAAAAAATCTTCCTGTGTAGTAATTTTTGAATCCACCATACGAAAAGTTGTTTGTCAGAAATGGTAAGAAAGTCTATGTAATTTCCAGTAGAAATAGAATGGTTTCCCTACAGTCTTTTCATTAATTCCCACCTGTATGTTTACAATTTCCAATTATATCACATAACCATAAAATACACTTGAAGAGATTAAATTTAATGAAGCTTTCCTAAATCTCTGGTCTAGAAACTATTGATAACTACACAAGATTCTAAAACCTGTTTCTGATAACTGTTCTTGATAAAATCTTTTGTTTTTAATTACATCACAAGTTGTTAAGAATAAATTATGTTGATATTAGAATAAAAGGGTTGATAAATATATGAAGCCTTTGCACGTGAGTAAATTCTGTGTTCTGATAGCGAGGACCATAGGTTTCATAGAACACATTGAAACAATAGCGCACAAAATTAAGAAAAGTGTTACTGGGTTTTGTTGTGTATATATTGATCATATAATCTTAGTAATAGGGTAAATTTATCAATCAGAATATTCTAAAGTATATTTCTTATAGTTCATGTTTAAAGAACCAAATTTCTGTGAGAAAAACTGAGTTAGTAGATAAGTAAACATTTGTTCTTGAAGATGTTGCTATTGCAAAAAAAGAGCCCCATTTTGCTTTCATCTCTTCTATATTTGAAAGATTAACACATAGGATAAAATTTGAGTATTCCATTGGGCTTCTAAATTTCAAAACCCTAATAACTGATAAGATTCATTTTGTTCCTCTCATTGCCATTGTTTTTCACTCAGGAACACCCTTCACCAACTTCATAATCACATACACATATTTTGTAAATATTTTGATAGTTTTCTTTGTTATATTTCTAGATTTGAAGTGACTGGCAATAGAGGTTTATTTACTCTGAAATATGCTCTGAATTTGTTGTTGCTTAAGGAATGAAAAGGAGCATACCACAGTCCTATCTCTTTTTCTTTTATTTTGAAACAGGGCCTTGCTTTGTACTTTGGGGTGGCTTCAAATTCACAATTCTCTGGTCTTAGTTTTCTAAATGTAGGGATGTATTATATGGGGGAAAGATGAAAAAACCCTTTGTGCATTTTGGGGATAAAATCACTATGTATCATTTATATTATTTTTCTGTGAATTTTAACTTACTGAAGAAAATATTCACTGTTTTTATGAAGCAAAATAAATAGAAGGATTATAAAATGTAAAATTTTGTTTTATTTTCTAACCAGTTTTTCTATGAATTGTCAATATATGATGTTGTACAAAAATGTTTTCAAGAACCACAAGTCAAATAAAATACTTATTTTTGGCTTTTGACTAACTTCTCCCAAACAGTCTCCTTAACATCTTTATTATGCATGAATTAATGAAAATACTATTGCTCATATCTTAAAGATGTGGTGTTAAAGTTATAGAAGCATTTCTAATTTTATTTTTTCCAAGTTGAATATATGAGTCATTCATACGTTTCTGATTCCATTGTTGATGTGATTGCCTATAAATTTGAAGTTTTATCTACCAATGAATATATATATGTTTATATAATATGATAATTATGTAATAGAAAATATGAAGTAGGCAATTGTGTGATAGATTAATTCTAACTTAATTTAGACCGAATTAGTATGTAGTGACATACACATTAAAATATGACAAAATGAATTAAAAGTTTAAGGTAATTTGAAAAATAAATCAACATTTAATTAATTATGAAATAAAAGAACCTAAAGGTTCTTCTATGATTAATAAAAAGATGAATTTTCAAAGTTTCTTTAGTTACTCAGTGAATTTTCTCCTGATATGGGAGGGGGGATTTTTATTATATTCAGAAAAAATATGGATACCCAGAAGTTCTAGAACTTCTAAAAGGAAAATCCACAGGACAACAGCCACCAAGGAAATCCAGAGAATCATATGACATGCTTTACAAATCATAAGAATATATCTTACTACACCAAACTTAAAAAGGTAAAAGAAATGAATAATTTTCTTGATAGGTACCATTTACCAAAGTTAAATCAAGAAGAGATAAACAATTTAAATGTATCCATAACTCCTACTGAATTAGAAGAATTTTCCAACCTCTACCCCCAAAAATGTCAATGATCAGATGCTTTTAGCACAGAATTCTACCAGAATTTCAAAGACTAGTTAATGTAAATGCCAACACTCCTCAAATTATTCCACAAAAACCCCAGAAGAAACACTGACAAATTCATTTTATGAGGCCACAGTTACTGTATTACTAAAACCATATAAAGACTCAACAAAATAAAGAATTAAAAATACTCAATGAAATACTGGCAAAACAAACCCAAAAACATCTACCATGATGAGAGGATAGTAAAAACGATAGAGGTAAGACAATTCTTCCAGCACTCTGCTGTGTTCCCATTTTCTCAGCACCAGGATCACTGACTTATCACTTGGATATTTAGTCTTTGCTTTCATTTCCCTTAGAAGCATCGTTGTGGACAGAGAAGATGGATGCCTACAATCTTACCACAGTGACTCAGTTCATCCTCATAGGGCTCTCTGACCTCCCTGAGGTGCGTTATCCCCTCTTTGTGGCCTTTATCATCATCTATCAGATGACTTTGCTGGGAAACGGGGCCATCCTCTTGGCCATAGTGACTGGGAGAAAGCTCCACACTCCCATGTATTACCTGTTGGCAAATCTGTCCGTGCTAGACATATTTTGCCCATCAGCCACTGTTCCCAAAATGCTCAAGAATCTCTTGACTGAAGATCACAGCATTTCCTTTGTTGGGTGTGCTTTGCAACTCTATTTCCTGGTGGCCCTAGTTGGGACTGAAGTTTTCTTGCTGGCTGTGATGGCTTATGACCGGTATGTGGCCATATGCTTCCCTCTGCGTTATTCCCTCATCATGACCAAGGTTCGCTGTGTGCAGATGTTGGTGGGGACCTGGGCAGCTGGTTTTCTCAACTCCTTCATCCACACAATGTCCACCTTTAGCCTGACTTTCTGCAAGTCCAATTGAGTTAACCAGTACTACTGTGATATCCCCCCTGTGGTGGCCCTGTCCTGCTCATCCACCTACATAGCAGAGATGCTTGTTTTAGTGGTAGGAGGTACTTTTGGTGTTGGTGCTTTTCTGATCACCTTGATCTCCTACATATACATCGTGTCCACCATCCTAAAGATCCAATCAGTAGAAGGGAAGCGCAAAGCCTTCTCCACCTGTGTTTCTCATCTTCTTGTCGTCTTCTTGTTCTATGGCACAGCCATATTTACCTATATCCGCCCGTCCTCCAGTCAACACTCTCCTGCCAGAGACAGACTCATCTCTATGCTGTATGGGGTCATCACTCCCATGTTAAACCCCATAATCTACAGCCTGAGAAACACAGAAGTCAAAGTAGCACTCAGAAAAGTTTTACGTCTTCGGATATATTTACAGAAAGCATGATAAAAATTTCTCACACTCTCTTTAGAATGAATTTATAGAAACAAGTAGGAAAATAATAAAACAATGTATTCACAGAATGGAGTTGAACACAAACTTGATATAAAATCAGATATTATTATGCACATCTCTATATCTACTTGAAATAAAATTAATAATTGGAAAATAAAAGTATTTGAGACTGAATAGGTTATATATGCTATCAGAAGTGCTTTGTATATATTGCTGCCTTTTCTGTATCAAAATCTCTGCTATATTCATGCCTATAATTACTTTTAATATATCTTTATTTTCTATTTTTTCCAATTCTATATCTTTCATGTAGTTGCAGATCTTTATCTTTTTCTTATTATGTTTTGTTATTTTAAAAAGACTGTTATTCATGACTATGAAGTCCTTACCTGCACATGTGTATGTGCGCTATTGTACTTGGTAATCCTGTGTGTTTTCCTGTACTTGTTGCTCACAGTATCCATATGAAGGTGTTGGATTTCTGGAACTGGAGTTATAGATAGTAGTGAGTAGCCATGTGGATGTCAGAGTCCAAATTTTAGTGCTCTGCAAGAGCAGAGAATGCTTTTAACTTCGAAACATTTCTTCCACCATTAATTTTAATTAATTTTTTTTATTTTTATGCATGTGGGTGTTTTGTTGGTAGAAGCCATGCTTTCACCCCTGAGAAAGGCACATAAATGTTTTCAAATTGGAACTTGTTAGAATTCAAGTTGCTTTGGAGAGTCCCATCCATTTGGCATAAACCTATGGAAAGAATACTGCAGACTCCTGCACTAATCCTAGGTAACTCACTGGCTTCAGGCCTCTATAACTTTCCCCATTTTTATTCTAATGATAACCCTTAGTTTTTCTTTATTAGTCATGATTGTGCCTGAGTTCACTGGGACCAGAAGCCTCTACAGAAAAAAATGTAATTTCTCTAATCTGTTACAGAAACTGATTTCTCCTGTTGCCTCTGGCTGCCTTTGCAATCATCCTGATTAAGCAGAAGGAACGCACTAAGGCTAATGATTATTACTTATTAAGTTACAAAAAGAGATAAATTTACTCCAAAGAACTTAAGAACTTGGAAAATGTTCTCTTAAAAGATGGCATTTTAAACATTTAGGAACATATAATATAAAGATTTAAGACATAAAAAGTCAGACATATCTCTGCTGCCAGGACATAAATACTCAGATATTTTTCCAGTGTCAAAGTATCAATAAAGGAATCTAAGAATCCTAGTTCCCTTAAAGAAAAAACACATGCAGAATTTTCCATAAACAATAGAAGAACTTTAGTCCCAACCTTTAAAGAGTTACATAATGATTGTTACTATTTTTATAACTTATAAATTATAGTATTAAACTGAAATCCACTTAATAAAGGTGACATACAGGTAAACTTAGAAGCTGGTATACACTTGAAAATAATATTCTACACATCATAATATTCTCAGATTATTCAATATTGTTAAAAAATAAACACAGGGCTTAAATCTCTTACTTTGTAAACACATATTTGCTGCTTGCTAGGGCACAGTATGAGTAAGATGTGCCTAGCTAGATATAAACATTTGGCTTGCATTAGAATAGTTGGAGTAAAGGTCAATGACGTCAAAGGAGTGGGGAAAGAGGAGAAATTAAAGTGAATAATTGTCAGTGGTTCTTGTAAAATGATTAAAGAGAAATGATTTGAAACTGCTCATGCTTGAATGCATTAGAAGTTGTATAAATAAAGATGGCTTGAGCTAGTTGGGGCTTTCAGTTTGAAAGACAACCGGTGGTCAGACTCTTCATTCTTTGCCGACTTCGCTAAACAGTCCTGTGTCAAAAGAACCCAACTGGAGTTGGACTCTGGAATTTTGTCTCCATATGTCTGTGCACCATATGTGTGCAGTGTCCATGGTGGCCAGAGGGAGGCCACTGTATGCCCAGTAATGAGAGTTTCAGATAGTTGTCATCATCAATTGTGTGGTCAAATTGGGCTTGGGTCTTTTGGAAGAGCAAGTTGTCCTCTTAACCTTTGAGCCCTCTCTACAGATACCATTTTATTTTTTTAACTGACAAATTAAATATTTAAGGGTTTATATTGGTTTTATGTCCACAGACACTGTGAGGAATAGCTAAATCTTGTTAGTCAACATGTTACTCCCCTCAATATCTATTATTTTAGGTGAGAATTTCTGAAAGTTTCATTATTTTCTGTGCACCTATGTTACTTTTTGATTTATTTTACATACCAATCACATCTCCCCTCATTCCCTTTCCCCACCTCCCTTCTATGTCCCATCCACTCTTCCCCACCTCCATTCAGAAGAGGTAAGGCCTTGCATGGTAGTCAACAAAGCATGACTTAGCATGTTGAGGCAGAACCAAACTCCATACATGAATATTGGATATTCTTGTCTTCAAAAGTATTGACAACTCCAGGACAGAACAGGAAAAGAGCGTAAGAACCACCAGGTCAGACTGTGGTCATGTTGATTCTATCAGTCTGATGACAAAGAGTCTCAATACTTTCTATGTAATTATAGTTGACTCTGCTTACAGAAGTAATCCATGTGTAATCTAAAGAGGTTCAACATGTTGGTAGGATAAACAATCTCTATTTGCTTTGCAAAGTGTTTATATGTAAGTTTTATCTCCTGGAAGATGGAATATTTTTTTCCCAATAAATTATTATATCTTCACGAGGGACTGGTGTCATCAGTGAGTCACCTGACTGAAGTTCTCCACTAGTCCAGGACTGTTTAGAGAAATGAATGGAGACTTTGCTCTGGTACTTTGTAGTATTGAATAGACGGCACAAAGGTGATAGTACATGCAACAGACTGCGACATTAGACAGTAATTGCTCAGCTATCTTTTCACGAGAGACTTATTAGAGCCAGGGGCTCTTGGTAAGGGTTAAACCAAGACTCAAGGAAACTTTGGCATTAATGCTTTGTGAATAAAGTGGCTGTCCTCTGCTCTAGACTTCAGTTGTAGCTAGCTTCCTTTCTGGTTGCATATTTGGCAATCAATTCCCACAGTTCAGAGCTATTTCCCCTAGATACATGTGAAAACAGTCTCATACTGCCTGCCTTCATCACTCTCTCCTAGGTAAATACAGACGTCTACCTTCCTGCATTTAGCATACTCAACCGGCATTTGGTCAGTGCTTAGGATTTAGGAAAAAGCACTTTATTTAAGATGATCTTTTAAATGATCTCCAAGGACTTACAATTACTACCTGCCCAAGCTGCTGCTCTGGTTTTACCCCAGTTAAAAAGATAATTAACCCCTTATGCTCACTTTCACCTCAGTTTACTGATGATTTTAGTTCAGGAAATTTACAGCCTGTGTTATACTTTCAAGGACAGCAGAAGAGATGATTAACTGCAACCAGGAAAGACCCACAACACCCATGATCTGAACAACTGATAACAGCATAACCAAGAGTTGATAATTTAGAGGTCTAGGTCCCTTTTATATATCTAAAGGTAAACTCCAGACCTAGGCCCATAGAAATTGCAGCATTTGGTATATGTGCTATTTGAATAAGAACCATGGCTTCTCCCTGACTGTTTATGTAGGTTGCATTGTTATCCAATTCTATACCTACTGGGAGAAAAGGAGTCTCATGCTGGTGTAAACAGTTCATCCTCTATTCATAATTTTATTGAAAATAAACCCTTTAGCTCTTTCTCACCACCTAAATATGTGGTGTAGCACAGTATCTTACCCCTCTAGAATTCTCTGATGATTTAATTCATTTCTTTACAAGCTTTCTTCATTAGGAGTTTACTATAAATGCACTAGTCATTCCCACATTTGAGTTGACCGTCACGTATCTCTCTCTGTGTGAAAACTCACTCTTACCTGATTTTTATAGGGCAAAAGGATTCCAGGCCTGGAACCTGCTAGGACCGGGGAATTGCTTGCTTTAAGAAAATACACGGCTGGGAAACATTTGGAATAGATAGAACAATGAAGAACAAGGTAGAATGAGAGAGAAGAAAAGAAAATAAGGAAGAATAAGGATTGAAAGAGAAGGAATAAATAAATGTGGATTGATGAAACCTGTTGGGAGTAGGCTTCTTAACCATTAACTTTTACCTTCAGATGTTTAGCCCCCATTTATCTTATTGTGGTTGTTGGGAATATTTTCTAACAGAGCCTCTCTGTCAGCACAAAGGAATCTAATTAGATCAGATTAAACCAAATTAAATCCCTGAGCTTACTGAATAATAGACTCTCGGGTGGCCAGGAGCATGGCAGGGGGAAGATAGAGGGAGACCACACGCAAACCCCAAACCACGTGTTCCTTGTTCTGGTGTGACCCTAAATACCCTGTGGAGTGGTCTCGATCCTCCCCGGGAGAGGTCAGTACTTGGCAGGCTGGGGTGACACTTCCAACTCAATATTGCATCCCAAACTCTTCGGATATGTGTGTGACAAGGAGCTGAGGTAAATTTATGACACATTTTAGGCCCTCTTTGGGTAAAGGGGCATTGGTTCAAGTCTGGCTGCTTCCTGTGGGCATGGGGTAATGTGGGAGAGGGGAGAGCTGGGAGTTGGTGTGCTCATGCTCAGAGAGAGGTGGGGCTAGAGCAGAATCTGGTTGCTGTCATCCTGGAGTCCTCAGGCAGTTGCTTTCTGAGGGAGGAGAGAAGGCAGGTGGCTAGGAGAAAACAATCTTGTTATTACTGGTCCTATGCATTAACTGCCAGAAAGAATGAAACAGGGTAGTGTCCTGGTTGGAAAGGTAAGGCTCGGGTGTATTAGATACAACCAGATTTTAGTGGGTAGGTGTCCTTCATCTCGGAGAGTTGGTATCAATGGTGAAGTCCCAGGAGCTGTTGCAGGTGTTTGGTGTTATCCGGAGAGTACTTTGTGAGTTGGTCTTGGCCCAGGCAGCAGAAGTGACCTGTAAAATATGCTTGAAACTGGCTGGGGTTAGCAAAAGGCTCTGGAAACTGTTTATCTATCTATCTATCTATCTATCTATCTATCTATCTATCTATCTATCTATCTATCTATCTATCTATCTATCTATTTATACCAGAACTGATTTTGATACAGCAGTAGAACTTTTCAGGAACCTGTAGGAGGACTGGAGCAGATTTACACCTTGGTGTCATAGCAAAAGGCTATTGCTTTAGGTTAAGCCAATTTAAGTAATTGGGAACCCTGGATTTTTCTGATACACCTGAAACCTGTTAGGCACACCTGTCTGTATTTTAACAGGAAACTTTATTAAATGTCAGGGATGAAGTAATAAGTTAACAGCACCTAGATTGTCAAATGCCATTAGACAGATCTGGGAGGGATAAATGAGCAAAGAGGAGACAGCTTTTTAGCTACACGGGCAATCCCAAAGTCTCTCCTAGTCCTTGGAGAACACCAGTCTTAGAAGCAGGGCTTGCCACTAGCTGTTGAGTACAAGAGGCTCAAATCTTTTTTTTTTTTTCTGTTGGGAAAGATTTAATGCACCTGTCTTGGCAGGATGAGTAGATCAATTCCCCAGAAAGCATCCAGGAAACTGAAGAGGTGAAAGGCCACTTTTTGCTGTGTGGTTAGCTATGCCAAACCCAAAGGTAAGACCTGGAAGCAGAAGGTCTTCTGTCTTCTTGGAGGAGCCAAAGGTTGCTGCAAAAGCTGACATGTCTCTGGTTTTTTTTTTTTTGTTAAAATGCCATATTTTCAGACCTGTAAAGGCGCTTGAGAAATATGTACCATTACCTGTTAAACGGGGCATATAAGCTAAATTGAGGTGTATATTTTATCCAATTAGTTAAAGTTTATCTTTACTTTTATCAATGCTAGTAGATGTAAGAAGATTAAAAAGAATATTTTAATAAGTCTAAGAATACTAGCATACATGGCTAATCTTACCAAAGATGGCAGATTAGCACGCATGATTACCCTTAACAAAGATGGCAGACTAGCACACGTGGGTGCCCTTACCAAAGATGGCAGTGAGGTTAAAATGACGGCTACCCACAAAGCACATATACACACAGAAGCATAAATCCACATACTCACACAGATATATTTAGTTCTTTCAAACAGAGAAAATATGTCTAAAATATTTTGTAAACTGCCCCTAGGATCATACTTAGTAAAAACACATTGAGTAAGTAAGCCTATACATTTAATGTTTCAATATTTCCTTATTTTCCGTGTGCTGACAGGGAAGTGTGGGTGCCACAGGTTGAATATGGAAGCGAGAGAACAAATGTTAGAGTTAGTTCTCTCTTTCTATTGTGTGGGTCACAGGGAACAAACACAGCAAATTCAGGTTATCAGGTTCATCAGGCTTGATATATGTGCTTTAACTGCTTGTCCATTTTTCTCACCCCAAATTATGTACATTTTATATAGAAAATAGTTTAATAGCAGATATGTAGGAAAATTATAATTCAAATTGTATAAGCCTACAAAGAAAAAGTTTTTCCTATGAAATTTAAAGAAGCATTTCAAGTTTTACACATATTTTTGTGATTTTTAGTAGAGACATTTGGCCTTATTTTGGTTAGTGTTATATATTTTGAAGATCAGACCATCTAAGGATTTGTTAAAAATTGAGTGTTTTCATAAAATAACAGAAATTAATGAGAAGATGAGCCTATACATACATATCAATTTTATTTAAATATTTAAATAAAGTTTTAGATTGGAAATGTATGATGAGTGGTTTTGAGAAGATAGATGTATTATGTACTTTGAATTATATCAAGAGTATATTTTATTTAGAAAGTATGAAATACGAACTTTACAAATTAATAGCGTAGCACTGAGATAAAAATATTTCTGATGTTTTAAAACACTACAGGAGGAGCAACAGCTTAAATATGCTAAGATATTGATAACATATCATACTGTATCTTAAATATGCTAAGATATTGATAACATATCATACTGTATCTTAAATATGCGAAGATATTGATAACATATCATACTGTATCTTAAATATGCTAAGATATTGATAATATATCATACTGTATCTTAAATATGCTAAGATATTGATAACATATCATACTGTATCTTAAATATGCTAAGATATTGATAACATCATACTGTATCTTAAATATGCTAAGATATTGATAACATATCATACTGTATTTTAATCATCAGTCATATTTTTCATTTGTTAGAGTACAGAAAAAGTGCACAGTGTTACATGTCTGTATTCTTAGCTAATATGCAACACTTAAGGAATGGAGAAATGTGAGACTAAATTACAGTAAAATTCTAGAATACATACGGAGATTAATTCCAATTGTACAGCATGTCTTAAGTGTGGACAGGAGTTTGGATTACCAAACTGGCATCAAGCATGAACACACAAAGCATAAACTCACATGAATGTATTTGTATAAGTATATAAAATAGTCACAAATGCTATTCAGTATTAAAATGCTTAATGTTTGGTTACAAATATACAAACTTCTGTGCATAATCACTTAAAGTAATAATAATACAATGATAAGAATGCTTTTATTTTTTTTTACAAATGTATGTGTGTTTCAAGCAAACAGGTTATAGAAATAATATAACATTCTCCAAAGAAATGCTGAAAGATGAAATAAAAATGGAGACTTCAAGAAACATGGAAAATTAGAACCCCATAGAATAGGCTACTAGGAACATTCTGTATGTGTGTATATATAATTAATTTCTTTGTACCCTAATTGGGGTGTTGTCCACTTCAGTTGGCAAGTATTTCAATCTCATTCTACTTATCAGTCACTATGGAGAAATGGAAAGTAAATGGGGTAATATATACATTTATGTATTAAACTGTAAAATCAGAATTTACTTTTTAGTGGTGGAGGAATACTATTGTATTATCTTCTTAAGATTGTTAATTTGTGTTGCATTCTGTTCTGCTCTGTTTTATGAAAGTGACTGAAGGTGTACACGAAAAGCCACCCACATAAAAAACAAATAATTTTAGTAGAAAAGGCGAAGTTATCAGAAATATCCAAAACGTTAATGTACGGTATGATTGTCTTGCATTAATGAAAATGCCAGAAGTAATACTATGAGCCTAAATTCAACCAATTGACCTCCCAGTGAGTAAATTAAAAAAAAATCATGCTTACAACATAGGGGTTGAGTGGAGCACAAATTGCCTCCCATGGAACATAAAAGAACTTTGCTAGAATTATTTATTTATTATGAAACTTTAGAGTTGAGATACCTGCCAGCTATGCTCCAGCTCTGGGCCTGCCAGGGGACTTGTTAGAGTGTTACATTGCGACAATTAAAAAGTTACAATTAAGTATCAATAATTACAAGGAAACGAATTTGCAGTTTGATCTCAGGAGAACTAAGGCAAATAGCCTCAGGGTATGTAACTTGTACTGACAATAATGAATTCCTCAGTTGATTTCAGAGTAACTTGCAACAATGAAATCAGCAAGAAACTTGGATAAAACATTTCAGGTTTCTTCTGGGACCAGCTGTGATGTTCATGAACATTACAGGACCATTTGCTTATTATTGGACATATTTCCTCTGTGTTTTGTAGTGTTTAGGGAGATGGAGGACAGTGTTATCTAAACTCGTATACTTGACGTGTAACTGTAATAGGAGTCTTTAATGGAGAATTTAAACTCTTTAATTGTTTTGTTTCTATTCCACCAGGCTTATCTGTACCTGCTTACTCACTGTTAAAATAAAAGGTATTTTTTTTAGTAAAAATGTATTTCCATTTGAAAGATAACTGATTTTAGAGACAAATACATAACTCTGTACTTCAAGCATACTCTTTCTCTAGTATTTAAACATGTCACACAACTTTTACAGTAAGATTCTCACTGAGTACAGATATAGCTATTTTATATCCTGTAAAACAAGCACATTATTTAAGTTATTCAATTCATAATAAGTTATTTAATTGCTTAAAGTTTGCATCCACATTTTATTATATATGAAACCTAGTAACTGGTGAGAGAATCTCCCCTACACAAAATAAAAAAAATATACAATTATCCTATGAAAAATAAATGTTCAGACGCATACACATATACAGTCACACATATTCACACTCTCTTATGTAGAAGAATGCCAAGAAAATTATTAACCCACTCTCTTAGATAGAAGTATCTACATGACATGATTTACCTTCACTGATAGGAGTTAGGTCATTCATACTTCTACCTTTACTCTTATGAAAAAGAAAGTAAAGCATTATCTAATAAAACTTCTGCAATAAGACAAGTTTTACTAGTTATTATCCTTTCCCACTTCTTTAGTGAGCATCCTCCTACACAAGTGATTTCTCATTTTCTGTTTAGTATGCTTCCTTGCCAAGCACTAAAATCTATGCTTTTGAAACTATTGAAAAACACATCCAAAATTATGTAGAATTAAATAATGAAGTCTTCAGAAAACAAACCATCTTAGTGAAATATATTTGCTAAAGTAAATTAAGATTATATTTAAAAAGGTTAGGCAAAGGGAGCGAGCAAGTTGCTGGATGCAGAGTTCACTGTTCTTGAAGAGCCAACACATGAACCGACATGAGTTCAATGGCATAGGTACCATTTTTTTTTGACAAGATTCTCTAGCATCTCTTCTTAATTGTTTCAGACTTAGTAAATATTGAAAACAATTTTGACATATTAATGATGAATTTTCAGATGTTTGTGTGTCCTGGATTTTTTTCAACAGTAAAAGTAAGGAAACATAAGTTGGAATAATCCAGTGAATGAACATGCATCCAAAGGAAATCAGCATGTGTCAGAGAAATCTGTACGGTTGATTGTTGCATATTCATTGCAGTTCACATGTTACTTCAGCCTAAAATTCCACCAGAGCATGATAAATATGACACATGATGGTATGCTCTGTCCACTGAAGGGAAAGTATTATGTCATACCATATAATGAATCATGTATGTGAACTGTGTGAATATGAGCATATATATGGGGTGTGCAAAGCACATAGTACATATATAACAAGAAGCAATCATTTTTCTGGGTTTTGGAAAATGTTTATTAAAGTACAATGGTATGGGGGACATAGTTTGCCTCCTTTAAAGACTCTTAGCTATGGTTTTGTTTGGGAATGATTTTTATATCAGCTACATTCAGTATTACATGCACTGATTACATGTAAGGATTTGTAAACAAAGATATAGCAGAATGACTAAGTGTAACAAATTAAGAAACACATCGTTTGCTTGTCATTACTCTTGTGGGAAAAAAAACACACTTTCTCTTTTGAGAATTTTAAAAAGTACAGACTGTAGTAAAAGTAACTATAGCCATTTTGTCCTATGATATGTCTCCTGAATTCACACCCCTCTTTTTAAGTGTAAGAGTGAATATTTTGACCATCATTTCCCAAACTTCTACCCACAACTACCTTATCCAAAGGTTAACTATGATTCTAATCTTTCAGATATAAAAGATGTTAGATTCTATAGGTATCATGTGGTATTTGTCATTTTGTTATGGAGTTGATCTTGTATCCTGCCACATTACTAAAGGTATTTATCAGCTGTAAAAGTTCTTTGGTGGAGTTTTGAGGGTCACTTATGTACACTATCATATCATCTGCAAATAACGAAAGTTTAACTTCTTCCTTTCCAATTCGAATCCCCTTGATCCCCTTATGTTGTCTTATTGCTATTGCTAGAACTTCAAGCACTATATTGAAGAGGTATGGCGAGAGTGGGCAGCCTTGTCGTGTTCCTGAGTTTAGTGGGATGGCTTTGAGTTTCTCTCCGTTTAATTTGATGTTAGCTGTCGGCTTGCTGTATATAGCTTTTATTATATTTAGGTATGACCCTTGTATCCCTAGTCTCTCCAAGACTTTTATCATAAAGGGATGTTGTCATTTTGTTATGATTTATCTATTTTACTTAACATAATATTCTCTAAGCTCATTCATTTTCCAGGGACAAGGTTTAGTTTGAGACTTAGTCTTGTATAGCCCAGACTGATCTCAGATTAGATAAGATTGACCTTGAAGTTTTAATACTTCAGCGTCCATCTCCCAAGTGCTAGGATTATGAGTATTATTTTTACTATGCCTGCCTGAATTAATATATTATTGTGAGTTAATAGTACACCATTTTAATATCATATTTATTTATCCATGCTAGGATGAACATTAAGTCTTAAGTTATGTATCAAGTGCTATGAACATATTACAATAAACATGTGCAGATATCTATTAAATATCTTGATTTCATTTTCTTTGAGTGATTTCCCAGCTGCTGGATTACTACATCCTATGGTACCTTAGTTTTACTTATTTTTCTTTTGGTTGTTCAAGACAGGGTTCCTCTCTGTAGCCCTGGCTGTCCTGGAACTAGCTTTGTAGCCCAGGCAGGCCTCAAACTCACAGAAATCCACCTGCCTCTAACTGCTGAGTCAGGATAAAAGGCGTGCACCACCACTGCCTGGCTGGCTAGTTTTACTGTCTAAAAGCAACCAGAATGTTGCTAAGCAGTACAGCTTATTTAAAACTTATTTTTTTAACAGAAAGTAAACAAAAATTCACGATTTAAGCATCATCTGTCCTGTTACTTTACTGGCTTGATATCGCACAGACCCTGTGTGAGAACAAACAACCATTGTGATTTCATGTACACAACTTTGTCATGCTCAGAAAAAAAATCTTTGTTGTCAATGCTCGCTACCTGTGTCATTTACAATTTTCTCAATCTTTTGAAATGACTCATGAAGATTACGGGGAGGATGTGTAGTATAGATTTCCCATTTAGAGTTGAGAACACCTGATTCTCTTTTTCTCCTAACCATGCCAGGAGTGCACCAGTGTTTGTATCTTGCAGTGTTACTCACTAATTAACTTACAGAGTTTGTGGTTAGGTAGGAATACTAATGACTGCCCACCCAGTTGCTTGTCCTTCCTATACTATGAAGCCTAGCCAGGGAGGATGAAGATTTCAGGTTTGTACAACACCATAATATTAGTGAAATAGCAACCTTCAGAATGGAAAAAAATATTCACAATCAACTTTTTCTAACAGAAAGTTTGTTTGTCAAGCACACAGGAAACTTGAAAAACTAATCACCAAGAAAACCAAAAGGCTAATTGAAAATATGGACATGGAAATACATGGAAAGTTCAGAAACATTAAATAAAAATGACTGAATTTTTTAAATAATCAACACACTTAGCAGACAAATTCAAAATAAAACTCTGAGATTTAAAATGGATAAAATTTAAAAGAAAAAAGGAAACCAATTTGGACATTTTTTTTTGAGAAAATAAAAACATTTACTGTTAGTGGGAGTAAAAATTATGAGTCAATATGGAAATCATTATAGATATTTTCAAAAAACTAAAACTAGATCTACTATGTGATATAACTATACCATTTCTGGTCACATTCCCAAAGTACTCTACATTCTACTCTAGAAATATTTTGTCATTCATGTTCATTGTTGCTCCAATCACAATACCCAAGAAACAGAAACAGCCTAGATATCTATCAACTGATGAATGGATGCTAAAATGTGGGACCTTTATACAATGGAATGTCTTTCAACTGTAAGAAGTGCAGTTTGGAGGTGAATGGATCAAGCAGGCCATAATCTAAGTACATAAGTCAGCCACAGAAAATAAACATTGCATAGTTTCTCTCATCAATGGATGATAGCTTTTAATTTGTAGCTAAAAGTTCAAATTGTAGTACCCATGTAAATCATAAAAGATGGAAGCTGCCATGGTATGGGGGCACTGTGTTCCAGGGAAAGACGATATAACTCAGGTGCTGTGAAGCATGAAGACTAAAAGGGGGCTGAGTGTAGGGTAGATGAGGGAAAACAGGAAAGTGTAATTAAGGCTTAATACTTTTGATGAGCCTTATATGGTAACCTGATGCTATAGACGCTTCCTAAAATATACACCTTAAATGATAGGTATATAAATGGGGGTACCCTACATTCACCGGGAAGACAAGTCTCTCTAAGATAAAATTGGATAACAAATGCCAGGCATGGGTAAACTCTTTTGGAGTTGTTTGTTTGTGGATTTCCATAGACATAGCCCCAACTTGATAAGCTATTGATATTTCTCTTGGGTACCTTTGCAGAACATGATGGTGA
This sequence comes from Alexandromys fortis, assembly GCF_014885135.2. Taxonomy (NCBI): domain Eukaryota; kingdom Metazoa; phylum Chordata; class Mammalia; order Rodentia; family Cricetidae; genus Alexandromys; species Alexandromys fortis. Next base: position 209,372 of record NW_026067967.1, on the reverse strand, counting down.
GACCTTTTGCTGAAGGTATCATATCAATGATTAATTGAATTTAGCTATTTTTAGATGATTTCTGAAACTTGATACTGCTTCCTAAGGAAATGAAACTTACCTCTTAGAGAGAGTTTAGAAATAGCAGAGTCAGTTCAGTGCTCCACTGTGGGTCCCTGCCTCTGTTTTCATCAGTTGGTGGAAGAAGGTTCTATGGTGTCATTTAAGGTATTCATCAGTCCTACTACAAGACAAGGTCAGTTTGGACACCCTCTCCTCTATTACCTAGGGTCTTAGCTGGGGATACTTGGGAATTTTCTGGTTTCTTGCTAGCCCTATAATGGCTCCTTCAATCAAAACATTTCTTTCCTTGCTCTCATCTCTGCCCTTCCTCCATTTTGACTAACCCATTTCCTCAAGTTCTCTTCCCCCTCCCCTTCTCCCAACCTCTTCCCCTTCTGCCCTCCTATCTCTCCCCACCCCAGTCTCCCAATTTTGCCAGACAATCTTGTCTATTTCCCCTTTCCAGGTGGATCTTTGCATGTTTTTCTTAGGGTCCACATTGTTACTTAGCTTCTTTAGAATCATGAACTATAGGTTCAATATCCTTTGCTTTACAGCTTGTATCCACTTATGAGTTAGCATATCCCATGTTGAATTTTCTGGGTCTGGGTTACCTTACTCAGGATGGTCATATATATATATATATATATATATAAGCTATCATGAACAGTGTGAGGAGCGAGAATATGAGCAAAGAGTTCAAGACCATGATGGGGACACCCACGGAAACAGTTTACCTGAGCTAATAGGAGCTCATAAACTCCAGATGGACAGGGAATGAAACAGCATAGGTCCAAACTAGTCTCTCTGAATGTGGGTGACAGTTATATGACTGGAGCAGCCTGCCAGCCCATTGATAATGACACCAGGATTTATCCCTACAGCTTGTACTGGCAAATAGCCAAAAAGGGAACATATTCTCTTTGGATGGATACTTTGCTCAGCCTAGATATAGTAGGGGACATTTGGACTTTCCTCAAAGTAATGTGACTTATCTTCTCTGAGAAGTGGATAGTTGGTGGAGTTGGGGGAGGGTAGGTGGAAGGGATGGGAGGAGGAGAGGGAGTGGGAACTGGGATTGGTATGTAAAATGAAGTGAGGAAGTTTGTTTACTTTTTTAAAAAATAAAATAAATAAAAGAGAAGCAGCAACAGAAAATAATGATTTTACTTTAACAAGACTGTACACTGAAAACTTCAAGGTGATTCATGCATAAGTTAGTTCAACACAATTTTAATTTAATAAAAATATATGTGATACTACTAATTTTTTCTCAATTGAAAACTAGTTAAATAAGTTTCTATAAAGTACATGTCCACACAATGGAGCATTAGGTAGTCACAGGGACCTAAGGAAGATCTCTAGACAGTTTGATTACAATTTAACTAAAAATATATCAGAAATTGTTAAGATGATTTATAAACACCATGACTCATAATAAGAAATTACGAAATAATTATTTACATTATTTTGGTTTTATTTTGATAAATGTTTGAGAATTACAAACATGTGTACAATGTATCTTATTTATACTCACCCCCTACTCCTCCAATATCTCCATCCAGATTCACTACCCCACTTCCATCCAACTTATTCCATGGTGTTTTAACCTCTTTTTCTATAAATTATTATCTCTTAATATGGAGCTATTTAATAAAAAGGTTTGTTTTCAATGTAATGGTAATACTTCTTAAATATTATTACCAAATTCATAGGAGGAATAATTAGTTTAACAATTGTCATACTATTTCTTAAACATTGTTTCATAGCATGGGGATTCATAGAAGAACTATATTTTGTATTTAATGGGTAAACCTCATATACTTTATTGTTTTGTAGCTTTATTTTATGCTTGCATTTATATGTTTAAAGAAGATGAATTGTTTGTACTATGGATCATCTGGATATCGATGTCTTTGTTGTGTATTATTTCAAGCTCTACAGTCTCAATGAATTTTTATGTTAAGAACGCTTGATTATTTTTTTATTATTTATTTTTAGATTTTTATTTACTTGTTTACAGTGTTCTGTCTGCATGTATGCCTGCAGGCCAGAAGGGGGCACCAGATCTCATTACAGATGGTTGTGAGCCACCATGTGGTTGCTGGGAATTGAACTCAGGACCTCTGGAAGAACAATCAGTGCTCTTAACCTCTGAGCCATCTCTCCAGCCCCCTTGATTATTTTGTTTACATCTTCTGTGTTCAGTCAACCTCAGAAGCAATCAGTAATCACTGCTAAGCATTATTATATCATTAGACATTATAACAGAATTGTTACACATGTGAGCATATTGTGCTGTATGATTTTTCACATGCACGTATAGGGTATACACTCACTGAACCTGAATCTGAATCTTTTGGTTAATATGATTGGATATGCTTGTCTTTTGCTCCTAAATTTGTGATCACATGAAGATATGTTGCCATGTCTTTACTTTATATAAATGTTGAGGATTTGATGTTAACCTCTTATCTTTTTATGGCAAGACATCTCTCAGCCTCTTGCCATGATAATTTTATGTTGTCATCATTTAACTCATATAAGTACATGCCTTTGTTTCCTGTCATATTGGAAGAAAAACATATTTTTAGTGACATTTATTAAGAGATTTCAATGGAGTATCTAATAGATTCTTAAATTTTTTACATATTTAGGATCATTTGTAATCTCAAATTTGAATGCATATTATATAGAATGAAAGCTCATTTTCATAGCTACCCATATTAGTGTGAAAGTGCTTGGTGTTTATTAGAGAAATTATGTGAGTTGATTTCTCAAAGCATTTGAAATAGCACTTTAGATAGTGCTACTTATATATTCTAATAACCTTATTTTATATAAATACTTCCCTGGGTCATTGCTCCAAGGAGCTATGACTTTTTAAAATGGAAAGTGGATTTTTGATACCGTAATTATGTATTATTGAGGTACTTAAAAATATATCAATTTGAGACATTGTAGAATACAGTTTGACAGGAATAAGGTTATATTCCCTTCTGAAACCATTAACCTTTCACAAATGCAAACACTTTCCTAATTCCTGCCTGCATCTCCTTGTTCCGGAAACTGTACACTATTGGGTTCAACGTGGGAGTTACTAGGGTATAAAGTGCAGCCACCACCTTGTCCCTTTCAAAGGTGTAGCTGGATGCAGGTCGGATATAGGTGTATATGACAGGGGAATAGTAAAGGGACACCACAATAAGGTGGGATGAGCAAGTGGAAAAGGCCTTCTTCTTGCCTTCTGTGGTGCGGATGCGGAGAATAGCAGCAATGATAAAGCCATAGGAGATGCAGGTGAGGGTGAAGTCCCCCACAGCCAGGGTGATATCGGCAGCATAGACCATCACCTCATTGACTCTCACAGGACTGCAGGACAACGCTAGTAGTGGTGGTATTTCACAGAAGAAGTGATCAATGATATTTGGCCCACAGAAAGTCAGTCTCAGAATAAGACCTGTGTGCACCCAGGAATTGGTTACTGCTATACCCATGACAATGCTGAGCAAGGCTACACATGTACAGTGGTTCATAATCGTACTGTACCGAAGTGGGAAACAAATGGCCACATAGCGGTCATAGGCCATGGCTGTGAAGAGGACCATCTCAGCCCCCAGCGACCACGTAAAGAAGAAGAGCTGGGTCATGCAGCCCCCGTATGAGATCAATTTTTCTGATGTTAGCATTGTTCCCAGCATCCTTGGTATGATGCTCGTTGTGCAGATGACGTCCACAACAGCTAGGGCCAGAAGCAGAATGTACATGGGAGTGTGCAAGGCAGTGTTATAGATTATGGCAATGACAATTAGCATATTGCCGACGAAAGCCACAAGGTAGATAAAAAGAAAGATAATGAAAAGAATTCCCTGAAGTTCAGATTTCTGAGTGAGCCCCAGAATCATAAACTCTTTAACAGTGCTGTAGTTCATAGTGCATAAGTGGTTAATCAGCAAATTTCTCCTAGTGTGAACAATGGAGAATTAAAGGCACCGTTGGAAGTGATTCTGTTGAACGTGTGCTGTTTAAATATTGATGAAGCCCAGCCTTGGAGCATGAGTTCTGTTATGATGTGATTCTCATTTCCAGGCAGTCCACTCTATTCTCCAGATTCCATTCTCTGATTCCCTTTCTTCCATGGATTGCTTAAACAAAGTGAAGGCAATAATGGGAATAAAAGTATGAGAAATAAACCTGTTATCAAATATTACAATAATATTTCATTTGAAATTTATCTGAATATAATTTATATTCACATATGTACATTAATAAAGAAATATATTAAGAAAATACATATCTTAAGAATTTGGTTGATTGTATAATGGTGGTAAAATGACTTTCCTTGACAATGTAAAAGCAGAAATATTTGGAACAATATAAGCTGGTGGAACTAATCATAATCGTATGTTCCAAAGGAAAATATTCAGCAAGTTATTTTGATATTGTGTATTTGTGAAACTCTTGACCATCTCTTTGAAATCCGAATCCTCAAAAAAATTTTGACACAAGTCTTTTTTTTGCATAGTTTTCTACCTTTGTGAGGACATTGATAAAATTGTGTTAAATAACTTTTGTTGACTGCAATTCAAGATAATCCCATTTCTAAATATATATACACCACTGTGTCTATTTTAATAATGTATGTAAATTATTTTTGCAACCTCCGTAAGTCCCATATGGAATAAGTTAATTGTCCATCAATCATGCTGTAATGTATAAATAAAATGTGATGTGTTATACAGTGGTTTACTTTACAACCTTCAAATAACTATTGTTTGCAAAATGAAAGACTTCGTATAAATAACTAGATAAATAACTGAGGTATAGAAAGAAAATATTATGATTTCAAAAATATGTATCTTGTAGAAATACAGAGCAGACAGATGAAGAGTGTGAATTTGTAAATATGGCCTTCAATTCTCAGTCTATGTTCAGTGAATTAATTGAGATGGTGGCTCCACTGAGTACTTTGATTATTAAATACTGGCTTATGTAACTCACTATATTTCGTACTTCCTTACCAATTACACTTCTCTCCATGACTCCTGCTTGACTTCTTCATAGAGAGATATTTTCTTCTGTCTTACTCTGTTTTGAGGCCACATAAATGCAATATTGTTTTTTACAAGTTTTGAAGGATATTTTGAAGATCATGAAGATAAGAGACTAAAAGAAATAAACTGCGAGAAAGGTATTAAAATGAATAAGTAAGGAAGTTAGAAATATAGTGAGTTCAGGATGTGGCAAAATGGTGTCCTAAGTAAATGGTAACATCTTAAATATACATAAGTGTACGTATGTGAAATATCAAGACAGAATGCAATCAGAAAACTAAATTTCAAGAAATTATCTTGTGTATAGTCAATAAGGATATGATGTGGGATTCCCTTCTGTATGCTTTGAATACCATTGGTTAATAAAGAAATTGTCTTAGGCCTGTGTTAGAGTAAAGTCCAGCTAGGTGGGGAAAACTAACCCCAATGCTGGGAGAAAGGAGTCAGAATCAGAGAGAAGCCATGGAGCTGCTGAAGGAGACCAACACTCCAGAACTTTGCTGCTAGGCCACCGAGCCTAGTAGTAAAATATAAAATAATGGAAATTGGTTAAATTAAGATATAAAGCTAGCTGATATGAAGTTAGATCTAATAGGCCAAGCAGTGATTTAATTACTACAGTTTCTGTGTGGTCACTTTGGGAGTCTGGGTGGCCAGGAAACGAACAAATGGCCTTGTATTACAGGGATATATAACACTTTTAAGGGAAGAACTGATATGTAGCATTTCCTAAATTTAGACAAACATCCCTGATGCTAGCATATAGGATTAATTTAGAGGAGACCTGTATGTTATCCATCTTGATCTGATTCCATACTTAAAAACCTCTTTTGCATTTTGGAAAAAAATAATTTATCTAACTATGGCTTATTCTTTACCTTTCATTATTTATTAAGACCCTCAGGAAATAAAGTTATGCAATACCTATAACTACATACAGAGATGATTTAAACAGGTTTATTTTGTTTTTCAGAATGAAGGAACAATCCTGAATACAAGCAATGTCTTCGCAATGAGTAATTTTGAAGTCTAAGGCTTTTTAATGACACTTGAACAGAGACAATTTAACAATAATTTATACTACATAGTCATAATTTTTGTGTAATTCACCATGGTATTTGTTTAATGCTGAGAGTAAAATTAAACCTATAATATTATTGCCCTTATTGTATATGAGGAATGATTTTTGATATTGATAGAGCTAACAGACATACTCACATCATAGAGTTAGCACGATGGCATGGATACCATGATCCTTGTCATCTAGTGGCATGTGGTTTTTGCTCCAATATTATTGAGAATTTCTATGTCTAAATCATGCTGCATAATCCCTGCCATTTCTTCAGAACACGTCGAAGGAGCCTTTGAGCTTCATGAGAATCTGATGGTAGAAATTTTCCTATGTTCTATTCCTGAATGACTTTTGTCAGACTCTTTGTTTCTAGGCAATTCTCTAATTAACACTGATAAATCAAATATGCTCAAGCATAGTGTAAAAAGTAACATTGTCTTTAGCCTAGCTTCTGTCAATGCTAAAGTACTAAAACAGAAATGAAAAGTAGGCATTTATAATAATTATTATAGATTTCAAAATGACCAAGGAAAGATAAGAATGAAAATCCTGACTAAACAGGAAATCTATGTACCATAAAAATATAAAACATCGTATCCTGGGCATCTTGATAAAGACCTGTCATCACAGTACTCAGGAAGATGAGCCACAGGATCATCAGAAGTCTAAGACCAGCCTAGACTAAATAACATTTCAAGACAGTCTGAGCCACACCATTTAACTCATATTCCCTTAAAACCAAAAGGTAAAATGTGAGTATGACAATACTTACATACATATCTTTTCTTTACTATAAGCAATCATAAGCTGGTAATCCTAGAATTGTCCATGTTTTGCTATTGAAGCATCGTCTGCACAAAAAGACATTTCAGACTCCAGATTTTGGAACAGTTGGGCAACAATAGAGACACCCCAGACCAATGTTATACCTGTTTCTGCAAATTGCAACTGTATATAATAATTCCAAAACATTTTGTCCTCTGTATTTAGAAAGAGACAGTGATCTGAGTTCATTTAAAATTCCTCCCTTTTTTTGTTCCAGAATGATCACATCCTTAACTAGAGCGAGTAGGATATGTACATCAAATGAGTGATGAAACCCGTACACAAACATTTTTTTCCTTGAGACGTGTTTAACATTAAAATGCACAATTAATTTATTAATTAAAAATTAAAGGAAATTTAAAGAGTTTTTGCTAAGCAATTTTCCAACCATTCACATTGTTGATATTCTACTCATCAATGGGCATTCTGTTAAGCTCCAGTTTCTTGTTCTTATTGTTTGTTTTGTTTTTATACTGAGGATTGAAACCAGAGGTATTGGGCAATATTGCAAGACTGATTTATTCATATATTATATGAAATTGAAACAACTGAGAAGTCATCCAGACGATAAAAATACATGTACTAGAAGTTCTCCTTTGTTTGAATTGGATTGCAAACTATGGATAGATCTTTCATGCTGTTTTTGAATGAAATAAGTAAATTATTTAATTCATAAATATCCTGATTAATGGTATACTTTGATCTCTAGCACTCTCACAAATACTCACTTAAGTGCTTGGCTGGCTTGTATCATATTGGAGTGGAATCTTGTATTAAATCAACAGGAAAACTCAAAAGAGACAGTAGTCACAATCAGTTTCTAAGTATCTCTCTGTGCTTTCTTATATATGTTTCTCCTCGCTTATGGTATACCAAGATTGCTAGCTCTCATTCAAACTCAGGAATCCTGAGAGACAGTACCTTGAGTTAGTTTGTTTAGGGTTACATTAAAATGGATCTCAGAGGGACAATTAAAACATACCTATACTGATTAATAATCACAAAATGGAATGACTTGCTTTTTATGTAGCCTTATGCCACACAAAAGGCATTATAAGAATATAGGATAGGGGCTTAAACAATGAGAAATATTAGAGACACAAGTGATTCATGGGATTATTGGGTGGCTACTGTCTGGAGAGCTTTTGTCTCTACCATTAAAATAAACATGTAACTCAATGGTAGACCCCTTGCCTGCAATATGGAAAACCATCAATTTTTTAAAAAGTAAATTTTAAAGTTTTTTTAAAATGTAATTTTTACAAAAAGTATAAAAAGAACAATATATAGGAAAAAATTCTAAGGTTAAGGCAGTGTATAAGTATTCTCAATTTAGTCCTCTATAAAATAACAGGGATCTACAAATAAATTATTGGGCCAAATTATTATTTAGTTAAATATAGTGAACAATCTTAAGTGCAATGCCTTCCTGAAATGAATCATTTATAAATCTATTCATTCTTTCATTGCTGTTTATGTTTGTATTCCAGAAGCCCAACCAATCTGTGGGACAGATTCATGTCAAGGTCATGGCATCTCTGGCCTGTTTGCTTGATCTTTTCACTGTTATAAACAATTATTGAACATGAGCATGCATTTTCATGTTTAACATAGAGATTTATTCAATTTGTTTATGCCAGGGTAACTGTACCTGAGTGAATGTTATATCATCTCCACAGACACCTTAGTGCTTCAGCACTTTACTGGCTGAGTTAAATGGCTTGTATTCATAATGATGTGCTATATCTAAATAAAGTATATGTTCAATATAACAAGAAACAGGAGTTTTATGTAGTTGTCAAACATCAAGTACAAATGAAACATTTTTTAAAGAATGGTTACTTTTGAGTCAGTGAAAATGATTTACCTTGTTGTGGTATTACTTTTAAAAGTAAAATAACTGACTGTATTTTATATAATAAAATTATGTTATCATTGTAGACATTTGTGTAATACAATATACAATATGATAACTAAACAATCTGAATTATTTGAAAAATGTGTTTGAGGGGATATAAGGAAAGAAATTTAATTAATAAATATCACTACTGCTCTTGAACCAACTATTTAAATATGTTGGTTCCAAGCCCATCGCTATTCTTTATGGATAGTTAGATAGATGATGGAAATATATATATATATACGTGTATATATATAGTTGGATAGATAAGCAGATGATAGAGAATAGAGATAGATTTTAGATAGTTTATGTATTATTTATTATAAGAATTTGGTTCTATGCATTATCTATTTGTATAATGCGAAAGTCTGTATGCTGCTGAAGAAATTTCTTTGATATATGTGTTTTTTTTCCCTTTGAGAAAAGGATACTCATCATGTAACTGATTGATGATCATTTTATTTTTTATTACTTTATTTACTTTTTAGATAACATAAAATTATATCATAGAGAAAACTCTATAGCATATACCAAATTGGCTGTAATGGTTTCTATTTCTAACTTCAGTGAGGAAATTGTTTTTTTTTCTCACCTCTAATGAATGCTAGTCATTTTCTTCTGTCTGACAACAGATAAGCTAACAACTATGAAGGTTACATTTTATTCTGGTTTATGATTACATTTCCATGATAATTGGTGATTTTAAAGAACTTTCATATAGCTCTTGGACATGTATATGTGGCTTATTTAGTCTATATATTAGACCTTCTGTCTATTTTCATTTAAAGTTTTTACATTTTTACTAGTGCATTATTTTAGTTTATTATACACTATAAATTTAAATCATTTATTAGACATATAGATTTTTAATCCTTTTTGTTTTATTGCATAGCATATTAGTTTATCCTACTGCTTGGCTTCTTTGCTATTTAAAATTTCCGTCTTATCTAGCCACAGACTGTTTTTAGAGTCCAGAACAACTTTAGGGAGGATTTTTGTTATGTTTTCTGTTGATACTTTGCAGTTTTGTTTCTGATAATTAAGACTAATTAATTTAATTGGATAGATGTGCTGCAGACACTAAGACACCGTGGGGCAAGCCCAGACTTAATATACCCAGCAAAGCTTTCTTTCACCATCGATGGAGAAAACAAGATATTCCATGACAAAAACAGTTTTAAACAACATGTATTCACAAACCAGCCTTACAGAAATTACTAGAAGGAAAACCATAACCCAAGAAAGCCAACAACACCCACAATAGCACAGATATCTGACAACCCTCCACCAGCACAACTCAAAGAAGGGAAACACACACACACACACAGCCACCAAAAACATAACCGGAGTTAACAACCACTGGTCATTAATATAACTTAATATCAATGGACTCAATTCACCTCTAAAAAGGCACAGGTTAAGAGAATGGATACGAAGCCGGGCGGTGGTGGCGCACGCCTTTAATCCCAGCACTCGGGAGGCAGAGGCAGGCGGATCTCTGGGAGTTCGAGGCCAGCCTGGTCTACAAGAGCTAGTTCCGGGACGGGCACCAAAGCTACAGAGAAACCCTGTCTCGAAAAACCAAAGAGAGAGAGAGAGAGAGAGAGAGAGAGAGAGAGAGAGAGAGAGAGAGAGAGAGAGAATGGAGAGAATGGATACAAAAACAGGATCCAACATTCAGCTGTTTACAGAAACACACCTCAACCTCAAAGACAGACACTACCTCAGAGTAAAGGGTTGGGAAAAGGTTTTTCAAGCAAACTGACCTAAGAAACAAGTGGGTGTGGCTATACTAATAGCTAATAAAATTGATTTCAAACTAAAATCAATCAGAAGAGATTAAGAAGGACACTTTATACTTATAACAGGAACAATTCATCAAGATGAAGTCTCAATCCTGATATCTATGCCCCTCATATAAAAGAGCACCCACATATGTAAAAGAAATATTACTAGAACTCAAATCATACATCAAACCCCACACACTAATAGTAGGATATTTCAACACTCCTCTCTCACTAATGGACAGGTCAACCAGACAGAAACTTAACAGAGAAATAAGAGAACTAAAAGATGTAATAAATCAGATGGATTTAACAGACATATATAGAACATTCCACCCAAACAGGAAAGAATATACCTTCTTCTCAGCATCTCATGGAACCTTCTCAAAAATTGATCACATACTTGGTAACAAAGCAAACATCCACAGATACAAAAAAATTTAGAATAACCACCTGTGTCTTATCGGATCACCATGGAGTAAAGTTAGAATTTAACAATTCCACCCCCAGAAAGCCTACAAACTCATGGAAACTGAACAGTCAGCTACTGAACCACCCCTGGGTCAAGGAAAAAAATAAAAAAAATTAGTCTTCCTTGAATTCAACAAAAATAAGGACAAGACATACCCAAACCTATGAGGACGGTATGAAAGCAGTGCTAAGAGGAAAGATCATTGCACTAAGTGCCCACATAAAGAAAATGGAGAAAGCTCACATTAGAGACTTAACAGCACAGCTGAAAGCTCTAGAAAAAAAAGCAGATCCATATCTATCACCTTGCCCTCTTGTCAGACTGATGAATATCTTAAATATCACCATAGAACCTTCATCTAGCAACTGATGGAAACAGAGGCTGAGATCTGCATAGGAACACTGGACTGAGCTCTCCAAGTCCAGTTGAAGAGCGAGAAGAGTGAGAATATGAGCAAAGAGGTCAAGACCGCGATGGGTTCACCCACTGACACAGTCTACCCGAGCTAATGGGAGTTCAGCAACATCAGCTGGACTGGGAAGGAACAAACATAGCACCAAACTAGTCCCTCTGAATGTGGTTGACAGTTGCATGGCTGGGGCAGACTGAGGGGCCACTGGCAATGGACCCAGGATTTATCCCTACTGCGTGTACTGGCTTTTTGGGATCCTATTCTCTTTGGATGTATACCTTGCTCAGCCTAGATATAGTAGGGAGGGCCTTGAAGCAATGTGCCTTACCCTCTCTGAGGAGTGAATGGGGTATGTTGCGGGGGAGTATGTGTAGGGAATGGGAGGAGGGGAAGGAGTGGGAAAGATAGCTTGTTTTCTTTTTTTTTTTTTAAAATAAACTACATATGTATAAAAATTCTTTTGGGGTGAAAACACTTTTACTATTGTAGTTATGTAAAAATAAAGTGTGTATAGATATAACACATAGATTTGTGTTTCTATTCCTTCAATGTTTCAAAGGAATATCAAGGAAGCATTAGTAATTTTATATTCAGATTTTCTCAGGTTTTTATCTTTATATTTAAATTTAAACGGTATTACAAAAATATTAAAACATCGTTTTGGAAAAAAAAAGATCTTCCTTCTGCAAAGCGTCCATCAGCTCCCAGTGCTTCAGCTGGATGTTGAGGCTCAGGGGCTCCTCACATATCCATGATGAAATGCTGATGGGCTTGATCTTGTGCACGTCCTGCGGCATCAAAACCATGAGGAGACAAGGTAGAAAGAAAAGATCTACAAGTTTCAAATGAGGTATTAATATATCCATTAAACTTAAGACAACTTCTTGTATTTTTCTATATATTAGATTTTCATTACTAAGGGAACTAAGTTTTTAAAAATGTCAACCTGTCTTAACATCTTTAAATGCTCATTTTTTTTTTTCTAAACAGGGTTTCTCTGTATTCCTGCTTCGTGGAACTTGCTTGGTAGATGATCCTGGCCTCAGATTGCGAGATCTGTCTGCCTCTGCCTCCACAGTCCTAAGATTAAAGGCATTTACCAGCAATAGCTGCCTAAATGATCATCTTATAAGTTAGTATTATGGGAAATAGTTGATAGTAACAGTAGCCTGTTTACCACCTAAATCATACTGGTGCCAAACCAGTTCAAGGCCAACTTGGATTTTACAGCTGAAACATATCTCAAAACCACCACCAACAAAGCAATCACCTGTAACAGCACCCCTGAAAGTCAGTAAAACCGTAGGTTACAGAGAAAGATTATATATTGAATGGCCTCCTGGTAATAAAGTTCTAATCTCACAACATCCACTAGGCTCCTAAAAATTTGGTGCATAATGTTCCTTTCAAGTAGACGCACACAGTTCTTTGTTATTGCTTCTTTATTTCAGGTGCCATTAATGAAGCCTGTATACAGTTCACCAATTGATGATACATTACTGCAAACCCCCTGAGGATGAGGAATAGGTAAGGAGTAAAAGAAATTATTAAAGGACCTCAAAATATTATAATCTTCTCTGGAAAATATACCTCAGGTCTGGTAACCAGAATTCTACCACCAAAGAAAGCACTCATTTTCCAGAAATAGATTTATCTCAGAATTCTTGTAACTTTATGTCACAACTATGCTTAAACATTTATTTTTCTTGGATTTGTTTCTCTGTTTCCTTTCAACTGTAATGCTGTAAGGGGTACGGTAGAATATTTCTATATCTAATTTTGGACAAAACAGTACATACAACCATTTCCTTTCGTTAATTTTAATCTTCTGCTTGTTTTGTTTAGAAATAGCAACTGATCTTTAATTTTAGGAAAAATACCTGTATTTCATTAACGAATACATAGGGGTATGTAACTGGTGTGAAGTACTGACCAATACCAAGATTGCCATATTACCACCAATGGTAAGGAGATACATCACCAGAAACAACATGAAAAGAGAAAGCTGTAGGGTCTGTGGCCCAGGGAAGCCCAAGAGAAGAAAGGCTTGAGCTAGAGTCGCATTCTCTGTGACCATTGTGCTAACTTCAAACCAGAAACAGACTTTCTTCACTTAGGACTTTAGACTGGTATAGTGCAGTCCTAGAAAGATGAAAAGAAGTAATGTCCTGAAAGTTTGACATTTAGACCATCAAGCATGTGTTATCACTGTCAACTGATGTGGAAATTAATGTGCAAAAATCTCCTGAATATTCACTAAAGCCATCATGTTAGCTATATAATAGATTACTTTTGTGGTTATCCTGAGTTCCAAGAATTAAATCCTGCCTCTGCCCGACTTATCCAGAACTAAAAAGGATAACTATTTCAAGGTGATCCATTCACTGTAGTTTAAATTTTTACCTGTGTGACAAATAGGAAAGTAAAATGCTTCCAATAGAAAACAATAGCATCTATTTGTTCTGAAATTGGTCCAACAACTTAAATTGGAACCACATTTGACAGTTACAGAGACGAAGTTCTTTTCTAAATCTTAAACATAATGTACAGAAGTAGTATTTATATTCCCTGGTCTGTATTGTTCATCTAATGATCATGAGGATAATGATAGTAGTAGTAGTAATACATCTATATGAAACAATTGGGAGAAAATGGGTTTCTGCATCAGTAACATCAGTAATTGAGAGTAGGTGAAGACTATAATGTAATTTGAAACTCTTTCTTAAAAATACAAGCTTAAGTCCTTTCCATTTCGCAGATATTGTAAATAGTTCAATGATAACATGGGTAAGCAAATAAATGTGAAACTCTGTCCTGTTTCTTTTGTCTGTCCTTGTGTATGAGGTTGTCTTTTTAAGATAGGTACCTCTTCATGCTCTGTTTCATTCATAATTTTATGTCTAATTGTATAGTTCCAGCTGGTGAATCTACGAGGAGTAAAGGAAAAATAGCTTTAATTTTCTTACACTGCAGTAGTAAAACATATAATATATAGATTATTAATTATTTTATTTGAATGAAAATAGTGTTAGATGTTGTAATTGATCCAGAAGAGAAAAATAAATAGAATAAGATCATCAGGGGTAAATGCTAATTAAGTTTTTACCACCCTCCAAATTGTTAAAATGATTCTTAACTATGTGTCATCCTGTGCATCTTGCAGATTGATAGGTACAATGGGTTACAAAAATTATAATTGTTTAGTTGTTGGAATCCTAAAGCCAAAAGTCAGTATCTTTTGATGTTATTCATTTTTTTTTATTTTGTAAAATGTAGTCAAGGAGCACCAAATCAAATTTACATTGGCAGCTACCAGTACTGTGAAGTATCTGAATATGATTCTCTAAAATATGGAGTCTTGGCAAGAAAGGTGTTTAAACACAGAAGCAGTACAGAAAACTGCAGACCTTGGAGGGTCATTAGCTGTAATTCTTTCATCCTGAAAATCCACCTATGTGGAGATTTTTTCTTGTCTCTACAGTGAAGAAATAGCACACAAGTAAGCAAGTGAATTCTCACCAAAAACTCTAATTTCTCATCTACTTATTACCATCGTATCTGTTTTCTTCACACCATACTTCATCATTCAAGAACACGCATCATTTCTCTTGGTATCTTGGTCTTAATTATTGAGTGTCTCCCTGTCATGAATCTTAAATATATACTGCTACACTTGCTCTTTCTAATCTATTCTTGTTGCTGGAAGGCCAATCATGAGAATTGCAATGCTAAATGAAAGTTGGTATTTCAGTCACACTTCATATCTAACATCATCTTCATAAACCTATAAACATCCTTTTGCTCATATTGTGAACTGAAGATTGGTGATGGTGAGGAGGGGTCGTGTTAAAGATTCTACAAAGTATTAATAGACTTATGAGGATGTCTGTGTCCTTGCAGAGTAGAACGTTACAGGGTCAGAGACAACTTATCTTAGGCAATTAGTCTTTCCTCTCTATAGTCATGTATTTCCTACCACAGTTCTTTAGATAATATTCTAGTAACTGTTATTTAAATCCCTTTAAAAACTGTTTGTTGAGGTCCCTAGCATCCATCATCCCAAATGCCCAGAATGTCATCAAACAACATTTGAAAGCGATTGCAAAGATATTCCAGTGTTGCTCTAACCTGCCATCAGATGATCCTAGCAATATATTTTAAAGATCCCTTTGTTTGTGGATTTCTTTTTTTCTGTATTGTAAAAAAAATTCAGAAAAGTATTACCACATTAGGAAACATTATTTGTAGTAAAGTAGAAATGTGGTCCTAGATCCTGGTCTCTCAAATGTTGTCTAAAATAATCTTTTATACCAGTTGAATTGAGAGTTGCCCTTGTGTTAAAATCACACTATTTTATAGACAATGATGATTAAAAACAGAAGCCAAAGAAGTTTCCAAAACAGAACTGTGAAAATTATTTCTAGAGGCTTGACTACAGTCCCAGACAATGTTTAAACTGTATTTTTTCAGCGACCTTTACACAGGTTCCTCTAACATCAGATTCTTAGGTCAAAAGAGATGATACTTTAATACATCCAGTACAATTTTACTGTATTATGAACTAATATTTGTTTCATATGTGATTATCATTTTCTGTTTTTAAGACCTGTGTATGGTGCTTTATAGTTGAATGGATTTAGTACTAATTCTGAGATCACCTAAATAAAACTTGGTCATATTCTGCCAACAAAAGGGAGCTAGGAGGATAAGGAAATGAAGTAGATAAAAGAACAAATGCAATCAAAATGTGTAAAATAAGCCATTATAACACAAACTTATTATCTTAATATGCTAATACCCACAAACATGTATAATACTGATGTTGAATATGTGAAATCACTTTACTCAGTATAAGAAGGGAGCGAGCCTTTCTGTGTTCATGGTTATCTTGGGGGCACCCAAAGGTGCTTTCCATAAAAAATGGAGAGAAGGGGAAGAAAATATATTTAAAATATTATTATTAAAATATCATGTGATTTTGAAAATTAGCTACAAGTTGAAACTAACTATCCTATTTTCATGGAAACATATTGTTTTAAGCAATTCTTAAGGGCATGTTGTAGTTTAAATTTCTCATGGGTAGGATTTTCAAAGTTTGAATATATAAGATACTATCTTTCTTATAAAAATAGATATTTTTAACTGAAGATAATACATTTGGGTTATTTCTGATTTACATATTTAAGGTATTAATTAAACGCACCGTGGCTCTGTCACATAACAAATTATCAATACAAAACAAACCAGAGTTTGGAGAGAATGCTTTGAATTCAATATAATCCCTTTGCTTACCCAGTTGTTTTTTTCTGCCATAAATGTCATAAAGCTCACACACTGTCTTCCAAACTCACCTGTCTCGTCTTCATAGTGTATGATTTTCTTTGCATTAAGGACTACGTTTTATTCTGATCTCTCTGTCTTTCTCTCTCTAGTATGTGTTTGTGTGGCCTGCCTTTCCTCCCTTATGGTTATTACATTGCATTGTATGGTCTACTTTAATTCTCTTTCAATTCATTGCTGTTAAGTAAATGCCATCCTCCATGGTCTTTGAAACTCTCTATATTTTTAGTTTCCTTTTGACCTTTTTGTGGTAAAACTTTCAGTTTGGTGTTTGATGTCTTCCTCTCTTCATGATAATAAGATTCCTGCTAAAAGCAATTTGCTTTTAAGTAACTGCTTAGGTAGAGATGAAACCTTTGGGAGGAAGCTAATATTTTCTCTTGAGAATTTAGGGTCATTTACAGAATTGTGACCTTTGGCTAAACCTTTGAAAATGGAGACTTCAGAATTTTTAGCTTATTCATATTTTATATATATTGAGGCTCTATTTTTTTTTTTCAGTAAACCTTGCAGGTTAGATGGCCATGAGAAACTTTTGTTCTGTGCATTTTGGGTTTTGGTTATGTGTGTTTGTATGTGTTTGTGTGTGTATGTGTGGTGTGACAAAGAGCATGAAGTTGAGTGTGTGTTAGAGCATATTCTGAGGAGTTGGGGGAAATAATATGATAAACCTATATTAAAGGATTTTTAATTTTTTTTAAATTCCTTTTTGCTTTAACAGCGAGATAAATTTTAGAGAGACATTGAGGTGAGTAAGCAAAACATTAAGAAGTGAGAGACATGAGAAATGAAGAAGTAGTGGGGTCAATGAGTTTGCAAGTGAGGACCATGCTGGTAAAGCTGGTCTTGATTTCACTGTGTTGTCAAATGTTGATTGAGTGCTCTCTCTAGATGAATGAGGTTTTCTTGTCTCCTCTTTTGTTAAGAAATTGGTGCTGAGATTGCACTGTAGTTTAATTAAGCTGTCATATACACATGGTGCTTGAAATAAAGATTCAAGATGGTGGGCCAAATATTCTTATAATGTGTGCTTATTGGTCCAATCCCATCAGTGGGAGATAATATTTTTCCATTGTATGGAGGTCTTACAGAATTTCATATTGCTCAGGAGCAAGTGAGTGTGCAGTTGGCTTAATAACCTCAGAACAGATAGCAGAAACCTGGATAATTTTTCTTTTTTAATTCATTTAAAGGAATAGGTGTTTGTCTCATTATTTACTAGATGAAGATGTACAGGACACACTAAGAGTAATATTTTGTTCAACTGATTACAGCACAATGTAACATTAGAAGATGTGTATGTAGGATCATAGAGAAGTGAATTATTTTTTAGATGCAAGATTAAGTATTATGTAAAAGAGTCTCCAGAAGATAACACACAATAAAGAATAATCTTTACCATAAAACACATTAGGAAATAAACTCCGAGAATTGAATCAAAGTGATTTCTGCTGTAATTATAATGGATTCCAAAGACTCTCTAAAGCATCTAAATGGAATGCATTTGTCTTTACAGAATTAAGGAGAAAAGTACCTGGATTGCAGACATTAGACAAAGAAAGACACAGATCATGCAGTTACAAAATAAATATTCCAATATCTGTCTAGAATTACTCTGTACATCTATTCTGATGCTATATTATGAAATGTGGTCGATCTCCAGAATTCACTGGACTTAACATATCATGTTCACAATGTTCTGCCTCACAACTAAGTTTTATAGAGGTCAGGAGCAAATTTTCATAGGCAGTTCATATACTATAGACTAATTATAGACTAATTTAATCGTAACAATCTCTATATGTTTTTTGCCATTTGCTTAAGAGACAGAAGAAATGAACCACTAAATGATCATATATAGATATTCACCCCTATCTTTCCAATGACAAAAATCATAAATCATTCCTATAACCTATGCCATATCACACCATTCTCTAATTTTTCTGAAGTATTAAATGAGTGGACCTCTCTAGCAGATATTTTGCTGCAACTTCCTCAAAGCATTATTAACATCAGTGTTTCTGAGGCTGTAGATCACAGGATTAACTGTTGGAGGCAACAAAGTATACAACACAGAAAATAGCCGGTCTATAATTGATGGTGTGTTTGACAATGGCTTCAGATAGACAAAGCAAGCAGTGGCAATGAAAACAGTGAACACAGTGAGGTGGGGGATGCACGTGGCAAATGCTTTGGACTGACCCTTATTAGTAGGAATCTTTAGCACAGTGGAGAATATGTAAATGTAAGAGATCACAACACAGATGAAACAAGATGTACCTAGACAAAGACCAATCCCAAGACTTGAATAAATGACCCCAAGTGTTTCAGAGCAGGAAATTCTTAGCAAAGAGGGAATATCACAAAAAAACTGTGGAATCACATTGGATCCACAGAAAGGCATGGAAAATGTGCCGGCTGTATATAAAACTCCAAAGAGTAACCCAGTAGCCCATGAAACACTCACCATCAGCACACAGGTACCAACATTCATGATGGCATCATAGTGCAGGGGAAAGCAAATGGCAACATAGCGGTCATAGGACATGGCAGTTAGCACAAAAACTTCCCCTGATGAGAAAGAAGTCATTAAAAATACCTGAAGGGAACAACCAATAATGGAAATGGAACTGTTGTGAGTTAGGCTACTGACAATGAAATTTGGGATAGTAACAGACACAAAGAAGACATCCAACAGGGACAAATTCTTCAGGAAGAAGTACATGGGTGTTTGAAGATACATGTCAAGGGTGGTAAGAATGATGATGATAAAGTTGTTTATTAGGGCTACCATGTACATCATTAGGAAGAACACTCCACATAACGTCTGTAGCTCCTGGACGTCAGAGAAGCCCATAAGGATGAATCCAGTTATTGTAGTGACATTGGGCATACTAATGCGGTAGAGGTCGAAAATTCAAGACATGTGCCAGGCTGTTAGACTGCTCCAGCTGGAGAAATACAGAAAGTTGTCAAATAAAAAAAACCCTAAAGGTGAACAAGCCACTGTTAAACTATATCACATTTAATCACTTTTAAAAATGCACCCATATCTACAATATTTTAAATATTTTTAAGCAGTATATTTTAATATTTTAACATTTGAAATTTGAAATTTCTATTTCATAATACTTCAGGTTCTTCAAATTCCTAGAAAAGAGATAGTTTTCAGTTTTCTCTAGAAAGATTTTTTCAGTAAGACAATATGCAGAAGGGAAGTATTTTCATATCTAGTAGGATTCAATTTATCAGTAGACCACCTGCTACAATAATAGAACATGGAGTTCCCTTTGGAAACTATGATACCCAAATATATTTTTAACTCTTTTGGCTGTAAGAAAACCCTAAGATCTTAGCTTACCTGTATTAATTTCTTAGCATGAGCATGAAAATATAGGGAATAAGAAAAAATTTCATCTTTTTGTAAACAGTAATGTGAATTTTTATTAAACCATGTGCAATCAAAACCTCTCTAACAGACCTTCTTATGTCACTTGGCTACTCCCTTGGAATTCCCAAAGGTGAATATTTCCAGGTAACCTTGTTAAGAATATCTTAAAACAATTAGTGTTATAATAATTGATGCTTTCTACAGACAACAATACTTAGTCCCCAGAAAATACACTGGATTAGACCATGAAGAGGATGGTCATATTTTCCCCCAATTAAATTAATTATGTATTTCCTTAGTTGCACAGTGCCTAGAGTTGGAGACACATGATAGTTGCAAATAAATAGTATAACATGCAAAAATTAGGATCTTTGATTAAAAAGTCCTGCCATACAACTTGTTTTAATTACTTTTTTCAAGACTGACAAAAAATAGATTGGGGGAAAACAACATGAGAAAGGAAAGATTGACTTTAGCTCCTGATTTGAAGATACAACATGGCAGAGAAAATACAGTAGTAAAATTATGAAAGAAGATGGGCAGTTGTGGTGCACGCCTTTAATCCCAGTACTCGGGAGGCAGATCTCTGTGAGTTTGAGGCCACCCTGGTCCAGAAGAACTAATTCCATGACAGGCCCTCAAGCTATGGAGAAACCCTGTCTTGAAAAAGAAACAAACAAGAAAAGACTATTAAAGAGCTGGTCACAGTGTACTTACAGTCAGGAAGCAGAAAATGACAAACTATATCACTCTAATGATACTCTGCCCCACTTTTCTTTGTCTGCCCAGGATGTAAATCCAAAATTAGAGCCACCAACACATAGAGGACATTTTCTTATTGTGGTCAAGTCTTTCTGAAAATGCCCTTAGAGACATGCCAAAATGTCTTTCTTACTCATTCTAAATTTCATCAAATTGACAATAATATAAACCATCTCATCTCTATTACCTGTCAACTTTATGCCCAAATCAAGCTGAGATACAACTTTTAAAGCATAACATTACCCAGTGATTCTGAAAGTCTTATGTTTATTTCTTATGACAAATAAGTTTAGTACACATATAAATATCCCTAAAGTCTTAAAAATCAAGAAACTTTTCAAATTTCTTTGGTAAAAAGTCTTGGAGAGGTTAATAATTGGTTAAGGGTGGGTACTGGTTCTTCTTGGGATGTCATTTTGGTCCTGATAACACATAATATATTGCTATTATACCAATAATACATATAACTCCTGCTCTAATGTCCTATTCTTGCATATGATGTACATCATTCACATGTACACAGCAACATACATACTAAAAAACAATTTAAATTAGATAAATATTTATAGGTGAATGACTTAATTTATCCTAAAACTCAGGACAATCTTTTGTCTGGTTTTGAAATATCAAAAATCAAATTATAATCTTCATGTATTCAATGGCACAGAGTAAAATTTCCCATTATAAAAGAGAATAACATGGTAACAAAAAAGAAAGATGAAGTCAATAAAAAACTGAAACCTAACAAGGCATGCTGGATGATGTTTAGTTTTAAATATGAAATCTTGGTTTTATGACAGAATTATCTGCTACTTGTATAAATGACTAAAAGCATTTTGGAGAATGAGATCTTTAGCAATGAGGGAATGCCACAGAAAAAATGTGGGGCCACTTTGGAGACACAGAAAGGCATAGAAAATGTGTCAGCTGTATATATGGCTCCAAAGAGTAACCAGTAGCCCATGAAACACCCACTATCAGCACACAGATACTACCATTCACAATGACATCACAGTGCAAGGGACAGCAGATGGCAACATAGCGGTCATAGGACATGGCCTTCAGGACAAATAATTCCCCTCCTGCAAAACAAGTCATTAAAAATACCTGAGATGCACAACCAAGCATGGAAATGGAGTTGTTGTGAGTTAGGCTATTGACAAAGAAATTTGGGATAGGAACTGACACAAAGAAGACGTCCAACAGGCCGGGCGATGATGGCGCACGCCTTTAATCCCAGCACTCGGGAGGCAGAGACAGGCGGATCTCTGTGAGTTCGAGGCCAGCCTGGTCTACAAGAGCTAGTTCCAGGACAGGAACCAAAAGCTACGGAGAAACCCTGTCTCGAAAATTCCACCCCCCCCCACCAAAAAAAAAAAGACATCCAACAAGGACAAATTCTTCAAGAAGATGTACATGGGTGTTTAAAGCTGCAGGTCAAGGATGATGAGAGTGATGATGACCAGGTTATTATTAGAGGTGTCATATGCATTATTAGGAAGAACACTGCACATAAAGTCCGCAGGTCATGGATGTCAGAGAACCCCATAAGGGTGAATCGTCTTACTGCAGTGACATTGAGCATGCTGGATTCTTTTCAGGCCCTGTCAGCATGAAAGGGAAAATGAAGAAATGCTGGTACTGCTGTAAGTAGTAACACTGATTTCTATATATATTCACTTGAAAAGAATTCAAGAATTCAGGCACACATAAGGGAAAGAAAAATTTCTAAACATTTCTCTTCCTGGCATATTTTTATTCCTTATCTCTCCCTACTGTTTATTCTTTGTGAATATGTATATATCTCCATCATTTCCCCCATAATCACTATCTCTATGACTTTTCTCCTCTCTCACCTTTCTCTCTTCTCTTCTCTCTCTCTCTCTCTCTCTCTCTCTCTCTCTCTCTCTCTCTCTCTCTCTCTATTTCTCTCTCCCTCCCTTCTGTCTTTCTCTCTCTGTTTAGTCTTGAATTGTCCTTAAGACTCTCTATATACAACCTATATTTTTTATAATTCAGATGTAGAACCTTAAATATTCTAAATGTATCAGCAATATGTGATATAAAATAGTCTTATAATCTTGTGTCTATGGTCATCATTAGTTTAGAACAATTTACAATGGTTTTAGGATTTTTTTTGCATTTATATATTAGTAAGTTATTCTTGTATGAATACTGAGTATATGTCAGCAAGTTGTAAGAACGGATTTTAAGTACTTAAATAGCCGTCATGTTAGATAGCTATAAAGATATATCTAAAAATTACCTCCATATTAAAATTACATGTTTCAAGATCATATTATCACATATAGTATAGAATTACTATGAATCTATATGCATAAACAAAATAAAAATATAGAAAATAAAATGGAGAAAAGGTAAAAATAAAATTGTTTTATTTAATCCTATAGACACAATTTTCATTTATATAAGATTGCCATTAGTTTGAACAACAAAAATTTGACTGATTTACTAAATGCTTGTGACAATGCTTAACAGTTTTCATCAAGAATTTTTTTTGAAACAGGGTTTCTCTGTAGCTTAGAACTTGTCCTGGAACTAGCTCTTGTAGACCAGGATGTTCTCAAACTCACAGAGATCTGCTTGCCTCTGTCTCCCAAGTGCTGAGATTAAAGGCATGTGCTACCATTGTCTGGCTCATGAAAAATCTTAAAAAATAATAACCCAAATTTAGATATTTCTTTACCTAAAACAACTGAAAATGTCCAATGGAAAGAAAAAGGTAAGGTAAAAGCTTGGCATCTCTCCAATAATTTACTTTAATTGTGTTGAAATGTGATGTTTCTCTGATTTCTTCCTCAGCCCCTTCATTTCTATATAGGAGGGCTATTATTTTTTTTTTAGTTGATCTTGTATCCTGCCACATTACTGAAGGTATTTGTCAGCTGTAGGAGTTCCCTGGTTCTTGGGACCATTTGGAGTCCTGGCCTCCAGCTGCTCTTCCCTGCTAGAGATCTTTACTTTCCTTCTGATCTGAGTTACTGAAAGCTGTGTCAAAGTTGTTTACCAGCTCTGCTTCACGAGCCCATGTTGCCTTGCCTTGAGGATCAGGGGATAAGGTTTTCACCTGTAGGCCCACTTGACTGTTGGGTTTATAAGCCTCCGTGGTGCTATTGAATATAGGGCTTCTTACCAGTGACTAGAGGTCTGTGTCCCTGTCTCTCTGTCTGTCTTTGTGTGAGTCTTTGTGTGTTTCAATCTCCAGTCCCTTGCCCGAAGCTGGCAAACTGTACGGTAGCACAAAGAGCACAGACAGGTGTTGTGCGCTGCACCTGGTAGAGTTTTTGGATTCACTTATATATACTATCCTATCATCTGCAAATAATGAAAGTTTGACTTCTTTCTATCTGATTTGAAGCTCTTTGATCTCTTTTTCTTTTCTTTCTTTCTTTATTTTATTTATTTGTTTTTATTGAGACTTGCATTTTTCTTTGTTTCCCTCTCTGCCTCCCGCCTCCCCTAAGGAGATCTTGTCTTTTTCTACTTCCCATGTAGATCAGATCTATGTATGTCTTTCTTAGATTCCTCATTGTTGTCTAGGTTCTCTGGGATTGTGATTTGTGGGATGGTTTTATTTGTTTTATGTTTAAAAACCAGTTATGAGTGAGCACATGTGATAATTGTCTTTCAGGGTCTGGGTTACCTCACTAAAAATGATTTTTTTTTATCCATTCTTTGGTTGAAGTGCATTTAGGTTCTGGAGTACTATGCAGCAGAAAAAAATAATGGTATCTTGAATTTTCCAAAGTAGTCAACTTCATAAGGAAAAGCAAAAGAAACCAAGATAGCCAATACATTTGGCAAAAAACAACAACAACAACAACAAAAAAAAAACCCCACATATTCAGGGAGGGGGTACAGTGGGTTGTTTGTCAAATGCAGGGATTGGCTCATTTTAAGGGCATTTACTATGATTGGTTATGTCAAAGGCAGGACAGGCGGTTGTTGGGTCAGGCGAAAGGCAGGGAAGCACCTGCAGGTTGTTGGAAAACACCTAACGTTCTAGTCAACAGGCAGGGTGGGGTCACAACTAGTTCAGAAAAACGTGTTTTCTCTAGTTTGCAGAAACATGTTTTCTTCAGTACAACCCCTTTGGATGTCACTGTGGTGATTTCTCAGAAAATTAGGAAACAACCTTCCTTTTTATTTTCTTATCGCCATAGCAAAAACTTCAAAAACTATGTTGAATTGCTATAGAGAGAGTGGACAGCCTTGCCTTATTCCTGATTTTAGTGGAATCACTTTGAGTTTCTCTCCATTTAATTTGATGTTGGCTGTCAGCTTGCTGTATATTGCTTTTATTATGTTTAGATATGCTCTTTGCAATCCTGATCTTTACAAAACCATTATCATGATGGGGTGTTGGATTTTGTTGAATGCGTTTTCAGTATCTAATGAGATGATTATATGTTTTTTCTTTATTTATATGATGGATTATAATGATAGATTTTTGTAGGTTGAACCCTCCCTGCATCTCTGGGATGAAGCCAACTTGATGATGGTGGATAATTTTTTTGATGCATTCTTGGATTTGGTTTGCCAGTATTTTTTGAGTATTTTTGCATCTATGTTCATGAGTGAGATTGGTCTGTAATTCTCTTTCATGTCTGAGTCTCTGTGTGATTTTGGCGTCAGGGTAACTGTAGCCTCATAAAAAGAGTTTGGCAATGTTCTTTCTGTTTCTATTAGTGAAACATTTTGAGGAGTATAGGTATTAACTCTTCTTGGAAGTTCTGGTAGACTTCTGCACTAAAATTATTTGGCTCTGGACTTTCTTTTTGATTGGGAGACTTTTAATGACAGCTTCCATTTCTTTTCAGTTTATAGGTCTATTTTAATTGCTCACCTGATCTTGATTTAATTTTGGTATATGGTATCTATATAGAAAATTGTCCATTTATTTTATATAAATATAATAATAAAATGCAAAATTCCAAAAAATTGTAATAAGTGTGAAAAACAAATCTGAAAAAATAATCTTTACCTATGTCTCTAACTTTATGTGTTTTCTGTGATAGTTTCAAAGTTGTTGGTATTGCAGTAAAGTCTTTGGCATCTGTAAAGCACCCCAGTCCTCATTATCAATACTACTTCTTCTTCTTGGTAGCATCTTCTGCTCCTTCTTTCTACAAGTCTTCTTTTTAGATAAAATGATGTTTTCAATTCTAATACTTCTATTATACTGCTTTGTTTAAATATCCTAATTTTCCCTCTAAATTTGTATGATTTCTGAAAATGAATTTCAAAGACACAATATTCTTGTGCCCTAAACCTGCATACTTCTTTTTGAGTTATTGGCATAACAATCACATTTCTACAAGTGTACTCTTTAGTTATGCCACCTGTAATCGAGAAGAATTATAGTTATTCTCTGTCTCTGTCTCCCTCTCATTTTTTTTGCAAACTATTACCATTTTTTCTCAGATCTCCTCTCCATCCCATTTTATTGCATCAGTAAGATCTGGATAGAGCAAAATGGATCCTAGTATCTTTGAACTACGCTTAAAATAAATGTTGATTGAGTATAAACCCAAAGAAAAAGCACCTAGCTCGCATTAAAAAGAGGTAGACAAGAAAAAAAACAAAAAGATGCAAATCAAAAGTCAGAATTTAGCTTACCCAGTTTATGATCTAGGATGACAAAATTTCACGTGTGTGAGTTCAGGATATTATTCTCAGTCACGCAGCACAAGGGTGTATAGGCAAGACTACACATCTTTGAGGGAGATTGGACAACAAAGATCTAAGACTTTCTTAGTATGATTTTAGCTTCATCAATGAACAAATTGTTAAACAGATACAAAAGACAAGTAAACAAAAGTTTATTTGTGAAGTAAAAAAACAGTTGCAATCTGCACATCACATATTGGAGAGAGTAATTTTTTGTGGACCATGTTAAGGTATGGAGAAGGGTTTTGTTTACAGAACAGCAAATGTTGATGGTGTTATAGTTTGATGTAGTTTATTTGTCTCCTTTGATTTTTGTAATTTAGGTCTTGAGATTGACTATACTGAGGTGCAATATAGAAAAATCATACACAGCTAGTTGAGTCAAGCATAGTTTAGTTACTTTCTTTTAAAATGTACTTCTTTAGTTTTACTAGCAGAACTTTATGTAGCTCAGTGGATGGAGGTTTTAAGGACATGCACATTGTTCAAGGAAATTGTTATGAACAACGGTTTTAAAGATCATGAGTATATTCCAGAAGGGTGAGTATATATTTTTTCTGTTTGAAAGAGAGAGAAAAATGATTTGTTTCATTATGCGTGTGTCTCAGATGGAATAGGATATAAGGAACTTGGACATTGTCTTAATCCTTTACAATGATTATATTAACCCTTTTTCAAAATAACTATATTTCATTACTACTGTAATTAAATTTGCTTGTACTTTATAAAAACCTCCTGGAAAATATTTTAGTTTTTCAACCAATTAAATTAAAAGGGCAGATAATTGTTCTGATAAAGTACAGAATGTACAGAAAGATTTAAAAGTTTGTAAAGAAAATATTTTGTGTTGGAAGAGACTGGTAAATTCACCTCGAGAAATATTTTATGAACCAGTGATTCTTGTCTTTTTCAACTGTAGTAGGTTTCGTAGCTTCTTTCCCAACACGGATGAGAACACTCACCTGCATCTAGTTAGGAGTGATGCTTTCCTGCACTGTGTGCAGCCTGACAAAGATACATGGATAGCTATGTGTTATCTTTATCTGTAGAGGAACACCACCCCAGACCAGATAGAGAAACACAGAAAGATTTATGAAACACCATCAAAGTTCTATTTGGTAAACCAGTGTGTTTATTGGGGTTACAGGAGCATGGGAGACTCAGCTACAGCTGCAATACCCAAACCTTCCATTCTCATTATTGGTGACAACTCACAGTAGCTGCATAGCTGCTGCTTGATGCATGGAGTTCGAATAGCTTCACAGATTGCAAAAGCCCTTCCAGGCCACTAGGAAAGTCAGAAAGTTCCTCCTCTCCTTAGCAGATTTTTAACATTTCTATAATGTTGGAAAGGGAATTGTGTTTTTAAACTATCTAGAGCATAAAAGAGAATTTAGATGCAAGCTTTAGAATTGGGAGCCTCCACCCTCTCACTTATACTGTTTCTATTCAGGAGAAACTACAGAAAATATTCCACACAAATTTCAACCTCTCCAGTGTCTTTCTTATAATACCCTCAACCAAAGTGGCTACTATTTCTCCCTTTGAATTTGTATCACATCTTCCTTCAGTTTTGCCTTTGCTTTAAGCATCTGATACTTCTTTAAAGATTAAGCCCAATAGAAACTACACCAATTGAGTTGATTTCTTGCCTATTCTTTATAATTACTAGAAAGATTAGCAGAGAAAAAAATAGATTTAAATTTACCTTTATTGATCACTTGCTTCTGCTGTATAAGCTGATTTTTTGACTGTTATTTTTGTTTGTAAATAAATCATATAATGAGTTATCCAATGATAAGTTATTTAATCTTACCATGATCAAAGTGATAAGTCCTTTAAGATAAAATTGTTCCCAAGTGAGAACAGATTTAGCACATCAGAATCATAAACTGGTATGATGACATCAAATGTTAGTCACATATAATAAGATTTCTGATCTTAGATCATATCGTCCTTATGCTGAGTGTTCATCAACCAAGGCAAAAAGGAGTGTTCACACTTCTCTTTCCTATGTCAAAAATGACAAATCTTCCTTTCGGCTTGTAAGGCACTATACCACTGACAGATACGTTGAAGTGTTAAATGAAGTGAACCCCTGTGGCAGATATTTTGCTGTAACCTCCTCAGAGCACATTTGACATCGTTGTTCCTCAGACTGTAGATCAAAGGATTGAGTGCTGGAGGTAACAGAGTGTAGAGCACAGAAAAGATCTTATCTGCGATTGATGGTACTATTGAGGGAGCCTTCAGATAGACAAAGCAAGCAGTGGCAATGAAAACAGTGAACACAGTGAGGTGGGGGATGCATGTGGCAAATGCTTTGAACTGACCTTTATTAGTAGGAATCTTAAGAACATTGGAGAAAATGTAAAAGTAAGAGATCACCACACAAGTAAAGCAAGACATGCCTAGAAACAGACCAATCCCAAGACTTGAATTAATGAGCACAAGTGTTTCAGAGCAGGAAATCCTTAGCAATGAGGGAACATCACAGAAAAACTGTGGGATCACATTGGAGCCACAGAATGACATAGAAAATGTTCCCGCTGTATTTATGGCTCCAAAGAGTACTCCAGTAGCCCAGGAAATACCCACCATCAGCACACAGATACCACCATTCATGATGGCATCATAGTGCAGGGGACTGCAAATGGCAACATAGCGGTCATAGGACATGGCAGTGAGAATAAATACTTCCCCTCCTGTGAAGGAGCTCAATAAGAATACCTGAACCGCACAACCAAGAATGGAAATGAAACTGTTGTGTATTAGACTATTTACAACTAAATTTGGGATGGTAACTGACACAAAGAAGACATCCAGCAGGGACAAATTCTTCAGGAAGAAGTACATGGGTGTTTGAAGCTGCAGGTCAAGGGTGATAAGAGTGATGATGATCAGGTTACTTACTAGGGCCGCCATGTACATCAGTAGGAAGAACACTCCACATAAAGTCTGTAGCTCCTGGATGTCAGAGATCCCCATAAAGAAGAATCCGGTTATTGCAGTGACATTGGCCATACTAGCTTCTTTTCAGGGCCTGTCACCATGGAAGAAATAATGAATAATTACTGGGGCTGCTGTAAGTAATAACATTGATGCACAAATATGCTCAGAGAAAAATATCCAGGAAACTACATATAGGGTACACATATCCCGCCCCCCATCTCATTTCATTCTAACTTCCCCTCACAGCCTTACTTTCTGTCTCTCTTTAATTTGTATTCCTTGTATTTTTGTGTTTGTGTCTTCATCTTTCTGTCCTCCCTCACTCTCTTCTCTCTGACTTTCCTCATTTTTATTTCTCCCCTTTCCATCATTTCTATCTCCCCCTTCTCTATAATCATCATTGGTACATCCTTAAGATTCTGTATATGCAGACTTAATTTTTTTAAGATTCAGGTATAGAATCTTCAGTCTTCTGAGTAGCAAAACATATATTTGACATAAATTATTCTCACCACTTTAAGTTTATTGCCATGATAAGTTTAGGCAAAAATTTCCGTGGCAATAGAAAGGTCTTGTTTCCCTTTGAGTAGTATTATTCTTTTATAGATACTGAGTTTGCTAGTAGGTTTTAAGAAAGATTTTGGATGTTTGAACAATAGCACCTTGTTTATTATATATCTAAAAATTACCTCAGTATTATAATTGCATACGCATCAACACATAATATTACTCCTTATAATACACAATTACTATGTATCAATATAATAAACAAAAGAAAGATGCAGAAAAATAAAACACATAAAGGGTAAAATTAGAATAATGTGTTTTTTTAAAATCCTATAGACACAAGCTTGCATTTATACTAGATGGCTATGAGTTTGGACAGTAAAATTTTGACTAATTTAATGAATATTTCTGACAACTCTTTCCTAACAGTTTTAATTAAAAAATATTAATGAAATGAAAATCCATATTTCATGCTGCTTTACTTAAAATCACTTCAAATGTCTAATGGAAATCTAAGGGTAAGATAGATGTGGCATCTATCCCATAATTTACTTTTCATTTGATTGTCTTAAACTTCAAGAGAAACTTATGCTCTACTCTGAGGACAGGCAATGTGTCTACCTTTGGAAAGTAATGCTGTCCCTTAAAGGCAGAAGGAAAGACTGACTAAGATATTTCCAATGTATCAACCATCATCTTTTACATCATCTATAAATGACCAGCAAGGAGCCTTTAACCCTTTCCCTAAACCTGTCTTAAACAGTGGAGTATTGTAGGTAGCTTTATAGGCACTGATGAGGCTGACCCTCTAAAAAAGGAGTCATAATCAAACTGGAAAGAAACCTCAAATCTTCCAAATAAAACACATGGCATCTATACAGTCTGCAAAGCAAATAGAGGTTTCTCATCCTAACATTTATCTTTCGATTAAACAGTTATTGCCTCTCTAAGAAAAGCCCACTATAATTTTATGGTCACTGTTGAGACACTGTGCAATCAGACCGAGACAAGACTCTCCCAGTCTACAGTCTGACCTGGAAGTTATTACTCACTTCCCTGTTTAACCTTGAAATTCTTGTTGGTGCATTGAAAGATAAGGCTGTCCAGTGCACTGATATTTTCTATATCACTGTCCTAATTTCATTATTGTTTAATGTTTGTTTTCTGTGGAGATCACTTATTCCTAATGCACTGTTATTTCTAAAAGCTAGGATCCCTATAGCATAGGAATCCACTTAAGAAACTCCAACCTAATATTGCCTCATTTCCTTGAGTATTTCTCTTTATAATGTCATATTTCTTGAAATTCACTTTTGAATATTATCTAGTATGTCTTGACACAGGTCAAGTTCTATATGTTCAAATAATATTTGAACAATAGGACAGAATTATTTAGAAATTCTATTCTTTATTTAAAAACCAGAAGACAAATAACTCTTTGTGTGTATGAGTGTATTTGCACTTGTCTGTTTCATGAGTATGTGATTGAGGTTAATATATAGTATATGCAGACATTTTATTCCTCACCCGACAAGGCAAAGATAAGCATGTAAGAGCAAGTACAAATATTTTTCTAAACACCAAAAAGGCTTCAGTCCTCAGATCGCATGATTTACTGCAAAAAGTGATTATGATTTATTCATTAATCAGAGAAACTAAACTAAAAAGATTTCCACCAATGTGCACAGGATAAGTGTACAGGACAAAGTATCCAAAAGATGACACTTAGGAAAACGTATTTCTAATAAAACATTACATCATTCCTGTTAGGAGTATTTACAGAAAAACTGTCTGTGTACACAGACAAAATGTGGGGTGGAGGTGTGAGATCCTGGACACTTGCCAGGCTCTGACAATCCTCAGGCTGGGGAAACACAGGAAGAAGACAAATAAGAGATAGAAATGCGAATAAATCACTGCTAATTACATTGATATTAATATGTTTCCCAATTTCTTCCATATCCATAACATTTTAAAATGTTGTTTTAGAGAGCCTATTTTAACATTTGACCAGGGAAAATTTGAAATGTGTACCTGACAAAAATTCAGATTCTTCACATTCTTAGAAAAGAGTTACTCTTTAGATTCTCCAGCAGGTCAGCCTGAGCATGTGAAATAGTTTACATCTTCAAGAGATTGTGTTAGTACTGAATCAACTTAAAGTAAAACAGAAAATGCAGCTCTCTTTAGTAGGTTCTGAAATCATATAATATTCTGCTCTCTTTAAGGTTGTTATAAAACTCAAAGTTCAGTGTTGAAGTATCTTCATTTTTCATCCTGAGGAAGCAAATATTAACAACATGGAAAATATTTCACCTTCTTATAAACTTTGCTCTGGTTCATTTAAGTCCAGACACAACGAGCATATTCCTCACAGACCTCTCACTGTCACCTGGTTACTTCCTACTAGTCCCAGAAGGCAAATCTTTCTGGATAGCCTTATTAAGAACCCATGTCTTATGTCAATTAGTGTTGTAAAAAATGCTGTTATTAAAACTTAGATTTATCTGGTCCAGAAAATATACTGGAATAAGTAAAAAATACATGATCATATTTTCTTCAAAATTAAATAAAAAATGCATTTGCTTAGCTGCCCAGTGCATATAGTTGGAGACAATGTTAGAGGTGAAAAAATGAGTTATGCATTAAAGGTTGAAGATAACGCCTAGGAGGAGATTTCCAAATAAATCTCTGTCTCATGCATATCATGAGATGAATCTGGTTACTGAAGTGAAACTGAAATGCTCCATTCATAGTGCCTGGACTTTATCAGGGTAAATATTATCAATGTCCCAAATAATAACATTAGTGTACAGATATGCTCAATAGAAAATGTGTCAATCGGCTGCCTAAAGAATAAAACAACACATTTTCCCATACAGGATCATTTCTTTCTCCTTACCACACATATCATTCCCTACTCACTCTTCCTTCTATAGCTTTTCTGAATATATCTCTGCCCTCTGTTCCCCCTCTCTTGCTCTCTCACTTCTGACTTTCCTCCTTTCCTATTCTCTTTCAGTTTTATTTCCATTTCTTTTTTATTTTTTAATACATTTTGATAATGAGTTTAGGAATAAATTTTCACGGTTTGAGTTTGGGCTTCTGTCCATTTATGTATCAGTGAATTGTCCTTTCATGAATGTTGACTATACTTGGGTTAACTTTAGAAAGATTAAAATCTATTTTGAATGTTTGAACTCAAAATTCACCTCAAAGTGATCATTACTAATTTATACATATATCAAATTATCACATTACCACCATATCATGCACAATTACCTTGCATCAAAATGCATCAACATATAAATGAGATGAAGAACAATAAAATGCAAAAATATAAAAAATAAAATATAGGAATTTCATTTCATCCTGTAGCCTAAACCTAGCCTTTGTGTAAGGCTAGGTTATGTGTCTGGGCCACAGAAGATTGTCATATTAACTCTTTCTTAATGGACTTCTCCCTCTCTCTCTTTTAATCAAGAAATCTGAAGAGATCTATAACAAACATTTAAGGACTCCTTTGCCTAAAATGAGGGGGCATCACAGAGAAATTGTTGAATCACACGGGATAAACAGTGATGCAATGAAAATGTGCCAGCTGTTTATATGGCTCCAAAAATCACCCTGGTAGCCCAGGACACATCCACCATCAGCACACAGGTATCACCACCCTGATGGGATCATATTGCAGGGGAAAGCAGATGGCAATATAGAGCCCAAGGAACATAGCAGTTAGGAGAAATACTTCACCTAAAGAGAAAGAAGTCAGAAAGCCATACAAATACTTTTATGTCCAATTGGCAAAACCCAGTGGAGCCCTTGTTTCTTGGCTGAAAGCTTGTGAGTGAAATATCCACTATTTTCAGGCTCTGTGAAATCTGACCTAATCAAATTCAACAGAAGTTCTATTAAGTTCTGCATTCTTGGGCTTCTCTGAGGCTTGGTTTAAAATTTTTGCACTGTCTTCTGGTACATAAATTTCAAAGTATTCAAAAATATAGGCTGGATAGTTAGCCTCTCATTCCTTGATTATAAATGTTTTATATTATTTACATTTTGGATTACTGTGTCAAAATAATTAGACAGTGATTTAATGAAGGAATTTATAATTTGCCTTATTGTTTGTTTCTATAATCCATCACGTTCAGAAAGGGATGCTGTCATGACCATGAGGCATATGCTCACAGACCACCTGTTTTTAAGAAGCACAGAGATGAAATATTTCACCTCATTTTCCACTCCCTTTTATTCAGTGTGTGACCCAGACCACAGCATGCAGTGAAATACTAACCTTGATGAATCTTTCCACCCCAGTCTTCTTTGAAAACACACTCATAAATTTGTTTTTACGTAATTTTAATTTTGTAAATTTTATAAGAAACAGTCACCACCCACAATTTTTCTAATGTACTTTAATCTTAATAATTTTGACTTAGAGTGTTTAAGGCTAAGACATTAATGTATTCAAACATTTGTCACTTCAGAAACACATGATACCTTAAGAAATCTTGATCAATAAGTGAAAGTCAGTTATTTGAAAAGCAAAATTAGCAGCAATAAACTTTTATAGTTTTCTTATAAGGTACAGATCCTAATCGATTTTTTTTTCTTTCAAACACTGCCTGGCCCGGCTAGTTCCAGTTTCTTATTGGCTAGCTCTTACATATTGTTCTAACCCATTTCTAATATTCTGTGTAGCCCGCGAGCTGGCTTACCAGGGAGGATCTTAACCTGCGTCTGTCTGGAGCGGGAGAATCATGGAGACTCCTCTACTAAGCTTCTTTCTCCCAGAATTCTGTTCTGTGTACTCCACCCACCTAAGGGTTGGTCTATCAAGGGGCCTAGGCAGTTTCTTTATTAGTAAGAAATCACTCTCACATCATTTCCCCTTTTTCTGTTTAAACAAAAAAGA
>NW_026067967.1:47144-173196 GCF_014885135.2 Alexandromys fortis | reverse complement strand
GCTACATAGAGAAACCCTGTCTCGAAAAACCAAAAAAAAAAAAAAAAAAAAAAAAAAAAAAAATAAATAAATAAATAAATAAAAAAAAAATAAAAAAACAAAACAAAAAAAGTTTTACCTTCTGCAAATACTAAGAATTTCTGGCAAGACACTTCCTATTCCCTGAAGGACAGCCTTCTACAAGGATGTTCCAAAATGGACAAAATTTTTAAATGCCCTATAATCCCTTATGGTAATTCTCTTAGGTCAACACATCTCCCAACCATGATCAAAAAAGTTTCTGTTTAAAGCAGATGTTGATTATCACAGATGAATAAAAGAGGATGAAGTGAGGAAAATAAGTGTCTACAGAATATTCAGCCCTGAAGGAATCATATAAAATTCGTCCTCAGGTCTTGAGACTCAGGATTAATTGCGTAAAGGGTATGGAAAATGTATAGAAGACTGATTAGGTGGATTACTATGAGGAAAATTTTTCTCAACACAGAAACGATGCTGTCCATATAACTCATACAGCTTGTGCAGCTCTTGACAACTTGTGAAGTATGAAAGACCAAATTCCAGCATGGAAGGGGGAATAGAATACAAAATCTTACCCTATCAGAAGAGATATTAAAATTTATAGATGCTGGGAGTTTAAAAGTTAGGTTCTCTACAAATGTAGGCTCTGGTATATAAACCAATATCAACTGCTATATTACACATACAAGAAATTTGGGGCAGCACAAATTGGTCTTGAAGTAATGTGTCATAGATCTGAACAATAGTGGGCCATGAATATGATCAAAAACATTGGAAAAACTCAAAATTCTCTAAAAAAATGGAAAGGCAGTAAATAAATGTAAAGTAAATGTAGACTTGCTTAGCTGTACTTTATAAACTACTTTGAGTAAGGCATTTAAATAAATAAAACTTAAGCTTTTTATGTGTGTTTTTCATGGTATCACTATTGCCACAGTGAATTAAATATTTTAATACTCATTTCAGCCGTTATATTATTGACAGTCTCTGTTCTTATAATCTATAATACTTTTTTTCCTTGGTTGCAACTTCTGATCCTACTATTTACAAGTCTTTTCTATTAAAGTGATATTTTAAATTCCAATACATCTATTAAATTGTCTTGTTTAAATATTCTAATTTCCTTATAAATTTATATGATTCCTGAAAAAATATTTCCAACTTTAGCATACAAGAGTAGAAACTGGTACAATGACATCATATGTTAGAATCATATAATCTAATTTCTGAACTTAGATCATATCATCCTTATTCTAAGTGTTTATTTAGTCAGGGTAAAAATGTGTATCTACAATTTTCTTTCTGATGTCAAAAACCACAAAACTTTCTTTGAAGTATTAAATGAAGTGAATATCTTGCACAAAGATTTTGCTGTAACCTCCTCAGAGCACACTTTACATCATTGTTCCTCAGACTGTAGATCAAAGGATTGAGTGTTGGAGGTAACACAGAGTAGAGCACAGCAAAAAGCCTGTCTGTGATCGATGGTACTATTGAGGGTGGCTTCAGATAGACAAAGCAAGCAGTGGCAATGAAAACAGTGAACACAGTGAGGTGGGGGATGCATGTGGCAAATGCTTTGGACTGACCCTTATTAGTAGGAATCTTAAGTACAGTTGAGAAAATGTAAAAGTAAGAGATCACTACACAGGTAAAGCAATACATGCCTAGATATATACCAATTCCAAGACCTGTATAAATGAGCATTAGTCTTTCAGAACAGGAAATTCTTAGCAATGAGGGGATATCACAGAAAAACTGTGGAATTACATTGGAACCACAAAATGGCCCGGAAAATTTGCCAGCTGTATATATGGCTCCAAATAATACTCCAGTTGCCCAAGAAACACCTTCCATCAGCACAAGGGTACTACCATTCATGATGGCATCATAGTGCAGGGGACTGCAAATGGCTTCATAGCGGTCATATGACATGGCAGTCAGGATAAATACTTCCCCTGCTGAGAAAGAACTCAATAAGAATACCTGAACTGCACAACCAGGAATGGATATAAAATTGCTGTGTGTTAGACTATTCCCAACTAAGTTTGGGATGGTAACTGACACAAAGGAGACATCCAGCAGGGACAAGTTCTTCAGGAAGAAGTACATAGGTGTTTGAAGCTGCAGGTCAAGGGTACTAAGAGTGATGATGATCAGGTTACTTGCTAGGGCCGCCATGTACATCAGTAGGAAGAACACTCCACATAAAGTCTGTAGCTCCTGGACGTCAGAGATCCCCATAAAGAAGAATCCGGTTATTGCAGTGACATTGGCCATACTAGACTCCATTCAGACCCTGTCACCATGGAAGAAAAGAATGAATAAGTACTGCAACTGCTGTAAGTAATAGCATTGATGTACAGATAAGCTCAGAGGAAAAGAATTCAAGAAATTACAAATACAGTACAGATACAATTCCAAAAAATTCTTGCTTTATTCCCCCTTGCCATCAAAACATTGTCTATGTTTCTCCCTATGTTCTACTATTAGTGTTTGTGTTTGTGTGTGTGTGTGTGTGTGTGTGTATCTCCATCATCCTTCCCTTCCATACTTTCTTCTTTTTTACTTTCCTCATTTTAATCCTCCTGTTCCTTTCTTTCTTACTTTCTATTCCTGTCTCACTCACCCTCTCTCTTACCTTAGAGTTAGATTGTCCTTACGAATCTATATGTCCTAACTTGGTTCTCTATGATTCAGCTATATAGACTAAGACTTCTGAGTACCATAATCAACATTGGATATAAATTAATCTTATAATTTTAACTCTGTGGTCATAATTAGTTTAGGAAAAAGTTTCCATGGCATTGGGAAGGACTTCTTTACTTTTCAGTATTAGTAGATTATTCTTCTATGAATATTGAGTCTACCAGTAGGCTGTAAAAAAGACTTTTAATGTTTAATTACAGAATCATGATAGTTTTAAATATGTATCAAAAATTACCTTAGCATGATAAATATATGTGTGTCAAAAGATCATATTACTACATATAGTATAAAACTACTATGCATGAATAAAAGAAAAATGCAGAAAATAAAATACATAACAAATAAAAATAGAATATAATGTTTTTAACCCTATAAATATAAACTTGCATTTGTATTAGATGGCTCTGTGTTTGAACATTATAATTTTACTAATTTACTGAATGCTTGCTCAACTCTTTCCTAATAGTTTTCATCAAGAACTATTAATAAAATAGTAACAAAGATTTTGCTACTGCTTTACTTAAAACCACTGCAATGCCCAATGAAGGCTTAGAGTGAGATAGAACCTTTGTATCTCTCCAATAATTTACTTTGCTTTTTATTTTCTTAAGCTCTAAGAGAAATTGGTGCTCAACTCTTCAGAGAAGCACTGTGTCTACATCTAGACAGTAATGTTCTCTCTTAAAGGCTACAGAAATGTTTGATTAACTACAATGTTCCAATTTATTAACACCCATCTTTTACAATATCTAAGAAGAACCACCACATTCCTTTCATTAAGCTTTTCTTTTATAAGGAAAAATTGTTGGGAAATGGCTCACTAGTAAAACTGACCCTGTAAGAAGGAGTAATAGTCAAACTTGAAAGAAATATCAAATCTCCCAAATAAAACATCTGTCATATATACAGACTATAAAGCAAATAAAGATTGTTCATCCAGACATTTCCC
Source organism: Alexandromys fortis (assembly GCF_014885135.2). Lineage (NCBI taxonomy): Eukaryota > Metazoa > Chordata > Mammalia > Rodentia > Cricetidae > Alexandromys > Alexandromys fortis. The sequence continues at coordinate 169,517 of NW_026067967.1, read as the reverse complement.
ATTAGATTAAACACAGATTGCTCTCTCAGCAACTGTAATTATCTGGGCCATGTTGAGATGCTGAATGATCTGACTAAGATAGGAATCAACCTGACCACAGCCTAACCCAGTAGTTAATACACACTTTCCCTGTTTGATCTTGGTGTTCCTGTCACTACTTCAGAAGATAAGGCTATTCGATACAGTTATATTTCCTAAATCCCTGTCCCAACTTCCACTCTTTAGTTTACTGTTTGATTTCTATGGAGATCAGATATTGCTAATGTGCTGTAATTTTTAAAAGCAAAGATCCCTATAGCATTGAAATCCATTCAAAAACTCCAAACCAATCCAATATTCCCTCATTTCTTGAGTATTTTTCTTTATGACTTCTTATTGCTTGAAATTCACTTTCGAACCTTACCTGCTATTCCTAATTCGAATAAAGCACTGTATGTTTAAAATGCACTTATTTGGTTACTCAATCTAAACCATTTAGATAACTATTCTTTATTAAAAAACCAGCAACCAATCTGTCTCTCTTTTCCTCTGTTGTGTTTGTGTGTGTGTTTGTGTGTATGTGTGTGCATGCATTTGTGTGTGTTTGTCCATGTCTGTTCTATGACTTAATGATGGAAACAAATATGGACTATGCAAGGCATTTTTTCATTAGGTGCCGAGACAAAGATGTACAAGTATGTACGAGAATATGCAAATATTTTTCTAAACAACAAAAGGACTACAATCTTCAGTTGGCACAATTTATTGCAACCAATGATTATAATTAGACATTATTCATCTTGCTGCTTAAACTTAAGAAATCTCTATCAATGTGCACAGGATAAGTACACAGGTTAAAATTCCTTAAAGATGGACTTGAGAAAAGCACACCTCTAATTCAATGTAAGATGAATCCAGTTTGGAATACTTACAGAAAAGCTGTCTGTGTAGACAGGAAAAAAATGTGTAGTAGAGGGGTGAGATTCTGGACACTGGCCAGGCTATTGCATTTCTCAGACTGGAGAAATGCAGAAAGAAAGCAAATATTAGATATAAAGGTAAACAAGTCTCTACCAAATTATCTTGCTTTTCATATATTCCCAAATTTCATCCATATCATAAAATCTTAGAAAATTGTTTTAGAGAGCCTATTTTAACATTTTATCAATAAAAATTTGAAACTTGTACTTGACAAAAATTCAGATTCTTTACATCCTAGAAAAGACTTACTCTTTAGAATTTCTAGCAGGTCAGTTTGAGTTGGGAAATATTTTTACATATGCAAGAGCTCAAATTAATATTGAATCACCTCAAAGGAGAATTGTACATGCAGCTCTCTCTGGTTAGTTTTGAAATCACATCTTATTCTGCCTTTAAGACTGTTATAACACTGAAAACTCTGAGTGAAACTGTCTTCATTTCTTATCCAGGAGAACCAAATATTAGCAAGAAGGAAAATATGTTACCTTTTATATACTTTGATGTAGATTCATTTGACACCATATATAATGAGCATTTTCCTAACAAACCTCTCACAGTCTCCTGGTTACTTCCTGGTAGTCTCTAAAGACAAATCTTTCTTGATAAACTTAATTTTAGCCCATGTCTTAAGACAATTAGAGTTGTAATAATTGCTGCTATTAAAAATGAGATTTATCAGGTCCCAGTGAATACACTGGAATAGGTCACAAAGAACATAGTCATACTTTTCTCCAAATTACATTTATATATTTTCCTAACTCGACAGTGCATAGAGTTAAAGGCAATATTAGAGTTGTACAAAGAAGTTACTCATGGAAGGTTGCAAATAATCTCTAGAAAGTTAATTCCAAATAAGTCTGTATCTCATGGATGTCAGAGAATCCCACAAAGATGAATCTGGTTACTGAAGTAACACTGACATACTACATAGTGTAGGAGACATGATCTGGGTAAATATTATGAATGTCCCAAGTACTAGCATTAGTTTATAGAAATACTCATGTAGAGCCCAATACAAATCAATAAAAAAGCACATATCCAAAAGAAGAAAATGTGTCAATTCAATCATCTACCTAATATAAAAATATGATACAGTTTTGCATAAACTGTTATTTCTCTCCACCCCTTTCATAACATTCTACTCTCAATCTTCCTTCTTAATATTTTGTGATTAATTTTTTGTCCCTCTCCTCCCTCACTCACTACCTTCTGAATTTCTTCCCTTCATGTTCTTCATCTTCCTTCTCCCCTCCCCTTTTCAAACTTGGTCTTACTTTCTATCTCTGTATTATGGCCTCAGAAGTTTATTAAGGCTCTGGACAATCTGTGTAATATTTCTACAATTGAGATATAAAATATTAACTCACCACTATTTTAAAATTAAGTCTGATTAGAATAAAAATTATATAATGTAAATAATTCTCATTTTACTTTTAGGATATTATGAAAATGAGTGCAGGGAGAACTTTTCAGTTTTAGTTTGGGCTTGTTTCCATTTATGCATTAATAAGTTATAATTTTATGAATATTCAGTATACTTACCCTAATTTCAGAAAGACTAGAAAGACTTTTGAATGCTTGTACCGAAAAAGCACCTCCAGGTGATCATTACTCATGTACCCATGTATAGAATAATCAATACAGGTACAATTTCCTGCATCAATATGCATAATTTAAATAAAATGAGATGAAGAAGTTAAAGTACAACAAATATAAAATTAAACGTTTGAGTTTCATTTAATCCTGTAGCCTAGACCTAACTTTGTATTAGATGACCATGAGTCTGGAGAACAGAAGACGGTCTTTTCAACTCTTTCTTGGCAGATTTTATCAAGAAATCTATACCCATTATTTAGGTTTCTTTACTTAAAATGACAGGCATCAAAGGAAAAAAAATCAGATCAAAATGGTACCATAGAAAGACATGCAAAATGCGCCAGTTCCACGCACCACTCCAAAGAGTATACAGGTAGACCAGCCAACACCCTCTATCAACACACAGGTAATACCTTTCATGATGGCGTCATATTGCAGGGGAAAAGACACGACAACATACCAGCTATATAATATAGTCGCTAAGACAAATATTTCTCATGATAAAAAGAGTTCATAAAAGGATACAAATGACATTGTGCCCAATTTTCTATACCATATAGAGCCCCTGTTTCCTGTATGAAGCCTCATAAGCCAATTATCCACTATTTTCAGTATTTAGGAAGTCACCAGAAGGCTGGTTAAGTTCTGTATACTTAGACTTCCTCAAACCTTTGCTCAAAATTCCTTCACTTTCTTTCTGCAAATCAATTTCAAAATATTCAGAAACACAGACTGATGTTAAACACAGTTAGGCTCTCACTTCTTGATTATGAATTTTATGTAATAATTACGTAATAATTACAGACTACTGTGAAAAAATACTTAAAGCAGTCAATTAATGAAGGAATTTCTAATATGCCTCATTATTTGTCCATATAGTCCATCACATTCAAAAAGGGATGCCCTTAGTTACATGAGTTGGATGTTCCCAAACTATCTATTCTTAAGAAACAGTGAGAGTTGCATTCTTCCACCCAAGTTACCACTTTCTTTTATTCAGTATGAGATCCTAGACCACAAAATTCAATCCAACAAAAACTTGGATAAGTCTTTCCACATCAGTTAAACCTCCATGGAAATGTACTAAGAGGTTTGTTTCTTATGTGATTTTAATTTTGGAAAGTTTATAAACAACAATCAACATCACAGCTATTCTTAATGTACTTTATTCTTTTTTTTTATCAGGATATAAATGCATCTATTTGCCACCATAAGGAGCTTAATTACCATTTCTTTTTTTTAATATAATTTTTTATTGAAAAAAATTTCCGCCTCCTCCCCGCCTCCCATTTCCCTCCCCGTCTCCCTTTTCCCCTCCTCCTCCCTCTCCTCTCCCCCTCCCCCCTCTCCTCTCCCCTTCCCTCTCCAGTCTGAAGGGCAGTCAGGGTTCCCTGCCCTGTGGAAAGTCCAAAGTCCTCCCCACTCCAACCTGGTCTAGGAAGGTGAACATCCAAACTGGCTAGGCTCCCACAAAGCCAGAACATGAAGTAGGATCAAAACCCAGTGACATTGTCCTTGGCTTCTCAGCAGCCCTCATTGTCCGCCACATTCAGAGAGTCCGGTTTTATCCCATGCTTTTTCAATCTCAGTCCAGCTGGCCTTGGTGAGCTCACAATAGATCAGCCCCACTGTCTCCGTGGGTGGGTGCACCCCTCGTGGTCCTGACTTCTTTGCTCATATTCTTGATCATACATTTTGACTTTGTTTAGGTAAAATCCATGATATTTATATATTTAAACATTTGTTAGTACAGAAACACATGATGCCTTGAGAAAACCTATTCATTAATGAAAGCCAGTTAGCATGAAAAAATTAATTTTGATACACATTCATTGTTTGGTTTTATGATTCATAATAGATGTCAACATTATGTTGAATTTTTGGAAAAATGATTTGAGCTGAAAACATTACTTTTCTATCTCATTACCATTCTCTCAACAGAAAAATGACAATACAGAATTTAAAATTACTGAAAGAATTAAATTGTTTATTTGTTCTAATCGTGTTTTACTCTAAGATATTTTAATTTATACAAAGAAAAATAAAGTGAGATGAATAAGTGACCTAGTGAAAAAGAATTGGTGGGAGAACACTAGATAAGCAACAACTTTATAGAAAATATAAATTTATATAACTATAGATGATAATATATTTATATATCAAAAAGTTTGCTGAGAGATTCTAATTGCATGAATTTAAAACTTTACTGTTATAAAAGGTCAGTGTTTCAAGTGTCTATCCATGCTTATTGACACGAAGAACCATAAAAAATCATGGCAATTCTTAACTTGCCAAGTCCAGGTGATATAAGAACTAAATCTCCTAGCTTATCTCATTAGGCAATGAGCCCATGCCCTCTGGACATAGTCTTCCTCCAGAAAACTTGAAATATTGTGTTGCATGGTTAACGGACCTGCCTTTTTTACTCAGTGTAAGGGATGTGCTTTTGACCAATGAGATGGAACTCTTGTGATCTTTTTTTATTATTACTTCAAGCATATTATATTCCAGGCGAAAATAGAAGTAAAAAGAATTAAAACTGATGTGGGATACCCCTTTGTATGCTGTTATTATTACCATTAATGAATAAAGAAAACTGGCTTGCCCTGATAGGGTAGAACAGAGTTATGAGGAAAGGAAATTGAACGCTGGGAAGAAGGAGGCAGAGTCAGGGAGATGCCGTGGAGCAGCCACCAGAGACAGATATGCTGAAACTTTGCTGGTAGGTCACAACCTCATGGTGATACACACATTAATAGAAATGGATTAAAGTAAGATGTAAAAGTTAGCCAATAAGAAGCCAGAGCTAAGCCAAGCAGTAGTAGCACACGCCTTTAATCCCAGCACTCGGGAGGCAGAGGGAGGCGGATCTCTGTGAGTTTGAGACCAGTCTAGTCTTCAAGAGCTAATTCCAGGACAGGCTCAAAAGCCACAGAGAAACCCTGTCTTCAAAAACAAAACAAAACAAAAAAGCTAGAGCTAACGGGCCATTAATATAGTTTCTGTATGGTTATTTCAGGGGTGAGTAGCTGGAAACCAACAATCATTCTCCTTAACAACATGAAACAGAAAATTAGAAAAAGAATCAGAACTACAGAATAGGAACTAAAGGATTAGAGCTAAGATACTATAGACAATTAGGACAAGAGAGGTAGAGAAGCTGAAGCATAAAGCTCATGACTCTAAAAGCATATGTGTGAGTTCATCTGGTAATTCCTCAGGCTAGAAATTTCTAAGTTCCCGTCACTAAGATGTAGCCTCTGCAATGAACCCTGGGTGTTAGTTTTGTGAGTTGGACTTGCAAGCTACCAAAAGAGGTTGTCATAAACTGCCATATAAAGAAAACTTATAAGCAAAGGTTTAATTTGAGCCTTGGCTCTAGCTACTGACCCAACAATTGGGTATGAGTTTTGGGTCATTCATAAAATGAATTCTTACAGATTTTGTGATATAAATTATCTCTTAGGGTTTGAATATAAAATATTCAAACAGGATCATGGGTTCACCATTTGTTTCCAGATGATCATGTTTTTCTTTTAGGCTTTGGAAACATTAAGAAGAGACTTGCGGTCCCAGTTTTGATTTCTTAATAGAAAAATTGACATGAGATACGTTTTTTTACAATACAAGTTTGTTTCCTGTGCTTAACTCTTTTTTCTTTAACATAATACACGAAAGAAACTACTAAGTCCAGGTATGGAAGCACATTAAATTTTCTTTTATATCACAGCAGTAAAATAGTGAGGGTAATTTCAGTGGCAGTGTATGTGTTTTTTTTTTTTTGTGTGTGTGTGTTCAAAGCAGTTACTCTTTCTAAAAAGAGGCCATATATTCGAGAGGAAGTAGGAAAAGGACATTCAAGAAGACAAAGGTAGGAAAGGATATAGTGGAAATGATATGAATATCATGGTCACACACAGAATTCTAGAAAATTAGAATAAGAAATTTGTCAAAGAAATCTCTACCCATGCCTCTAACATGAAGTATTTTCTGTAGCAGTTTAAAGTTTTGATCTTAAATTGAATCCGTTGACATTTATCAAGCAACCCTGTACTCGTCATCTATACTACTTCTTTTCCTTGGTTGCATCCTCTGGTCCAACTATCTACAAGGTTTTTTTTTTTTGTATTAGAAAGAGTGATGTTTTAAATTTCATTACTTCTATTACATTGCTTTGTTTAAATATCCTAAGTTTCCTTCTAAATTTGTATGATTCCTGAAAAATACTTTCTTTTTTTTTAAAAAAAATATTTATTTATTTATTTGTTATGTATACAATATTCTGTCTGCATGTATGCCCGCAGGCCAGAAGAGGGCACCAGACCTCATTACAGATGGTTGTGAGCCACCATGTGGTTGTCGGGAATTGAACTCAGGACCTTTGGAAGAGCAGGCAATGCTCTTAACCGCTGAGCCATCTCTCCAGCCCCGTGAAAAATATTTTCAAGACTCAATATTCTTGAACCCCAAAGCCTTCACACCTCTTTTTGCATTATTGACACATGAGCCCATTTTTACAAGGGTAACTCCTTTTTTCCATGTCGCCAGTTGTCGAGAAGAATTGCAGTCTCTATCTTTTTATCTCCTTTTGCATCCTATTATTGATGTTTATTGAACCTCCTCTCCATTCAGGTCTCTTGCATGAGTTATGTGAATAGGGAAAATGGCATTAATTTTCATTGTCTTATGCTTAAAATAAATGTTGATTGAGTTTAAACCCAGAGGAAAAGTCCATAGCATGGCGTAAGAAGTGGTAGATAAGACAAAACACAAAGATACAAAGAAAAAGAAGTAGTTGTCATACCTGGACGGTGATCGAGGGGCAAAAATTTGACTAGTGTGAATTCAGGAGGCTTTGTACAGTAATGCAGGAAATGGGTATTATAGACAAGACCACAAAATGTGGGGAACGTTGGCACGTAAAGACAGATGACATTCAGGTTTTTGGACTCACCCATGAACTAATTGATAAAAGGACACAATAAACAGTAAAGAAAATATTATTTGTAAAGTAAAAAAAGTAAAAACTTTTGAGATATGAGCATCAAATGCGAGAGAGAGAGAGAGAGAGAGAGAGAGAGAGAGAGAGAGAGAGAGAGAGAGAGAGAGATAGATTGAGTGAGATCATGTGTGGACCATGTTAGGCCAGAGAGAATGGTTTTGCTTTTTGGTCCACTAAAGTTAACGGTTCTGTAGTTTGATGCAGCTTTTGTCTCCTTTGTTTTGTTGTTGTAATTTAGGTCACAAGTTACTTACATTGAGTTGCAATCAAGTGAATCACATACAGCTAGCTGAGTTAAGCATAGTAAGTCAAGTTTATTTACATTGTGCTTATTATAATAAGGTTTTACTAGTAGAAATTTACATACAGCTTAGTGGATAGAGGTTTTAAGTAACTGCATATTACTCAAAGGAATTGTTATGGGCAATAGTTTTAAAGATCACAGACCCTATTCCAGAAAGATGGGTATATTTGTTTTCTGCTTGAAAGAGAGCGATAGGTGATTAGTCTTAATGTGTGTTTTGTGTGTGTGTGTGTGTGTGTGTGTGTGTGTATGTTTAAGATGGAGTAGGCTATATGGGAATTGAACATTGCTTTAATTCTTACTCTGATTTTTGTAACCTTTGTCAAAGTCATTATTAATCACTGCTACTATAATTGAAAGTGGTTGTATATAATGAAAACCTCATAGGAAAAAATGTTAGTTTTTCTAGTAATAAAAAATAATTAAATATAAAGGAAAGATAACTATTCTGATAAAATATAAAATCTACACAATGGTTTAAAACATGGCAAATAAAATCTTTTGTGTTGGTTGACACTGGTAAATTGACCTAGAAAATACTTCATGGACAAGTGATTCTTGTCTTTTGCAATTATATAATAGGTTTCATTACTTCCTCCTAGACAGTGATGAGAACATTCACCTCCATGTAGGTACAAGTGTGCCTTTCTGCACTATACGCAGGGTGACAAACATACATGGATGACTTTGTGTTATCTTTATCTGTAGAGGAACTTCAGAGCAGATATAGAAAGAAAGAAAGAAAGAAAGAAAGAAAGAAAGAAAGAAAGAAAGGACGGAAGGAAGAAAGATCTAAGGAATTCCAGGAAAGTCAAACTTTGTAAACTAATTTGTTTATTGAAATTACTTACAGGAGCATAGAAGATTCAAGCCAGCTACAGCACCAAAATCTTCAATTCCCAGTATTGGTGACAAGTCACAGTAACTGATTGCCTGCTGCTTGCTGCAATAATTTCATATAGCTTCATAGATCACAGAAATCTATCCCAGGTTACTAGGATACTCAGAGAATCTCTCCTCTCTTTAGCAGATGTTTAACATCTCTATAACACTGAAAAGGGAATCATGTTTTTAAACTCTTTAGACTATATAAGATTATTTAGACATGTTTCTTAGACTCAGAAGCCTTTTACCTCTCACCTATAATGTTTCTATTCAGGAGAAACTACAGAAAAAAAAGCCCACACAATTTCAACCTCTCCATTGTTTTTTTCATAATACCCTCAACCTGAGTGGCTACTATTTCTCTTTTCAGATTTGTATCACATAGTCTTCATCCAGTTTTATCTTTATTTTATGGAATTAATAATGTTGTAAGGATTAGAGGCATTAGACACCAGGCCAATTGGGTTGACTTCTTGCCTATATTTTTTAATTACTAGGAAGACTTTCACAGAAAGCATGGGTGAATTTACTTGGACTGTTCATGAGATTCCACAGTTTAAATGACGTTGTTATTTTAGTGTGTAAATGAGCCTCAGTAAGAGTTAGCAAATAAGATATTTAATATTACAATGAAAAGCTGACCAATTGTTTAAATATTTATAGTTTCCAAGTGAGAAAAATTTAGCATACAAGAGAAGAAACTGGTATCATGACATTATATGTTAATATCATAAAAATCTAATTTCTGTAATTAGATCATATCATACTTATTCTAATTGTTTATTAGGTCAGGATAAAAATGACTAGCCACAGTTTTCTTTTCTGTGTCATCAACTGAACAACTTTCTTGTAGCATGTGAGACACTATACCACCGACAGAGATTTTGAAGTATTAAATGAAGTGAATATCTTGCACAAAGATTTTGCTGTAACCTCCTCAGAGCACACTTGACATCCCTGTTCCTGAGACTGTAGATCAAAGGATTGAGTGTTGGAGGTAACACAGAGTAGAGCACAGCAAAAAGCCTGTCTGTGATCGATGGTACTATTGAGGGTGGCTTCAGATAGACAAAGCAAGCAGTGGCAATGAAAACAGTGAACACAGTGAGGTGGGGGATGCATGTGGCAAATGCTTTGGACTGACCCTTATTAGTAGGAATCTTAAGTACAGTTGAGAAAATGTAAAAGTAAGAGATCACTACACAGGTAAAGCAATACATGCCTAGATATATACCAATTCCAAGACCTGTATAAATGAGCATTAGTCTTTCAGAACAGGAAATCCTTAGCAATGAGGGGACATCACAGAAAAACTGTGGAATTACATTGGAACCACAAAATGGCCCGGAAAATTTGCCAGCTGTATATATGGCTCCAAATAATACTCCAGTTGCCCAAGAAACACCTTCCATCAGCACAAGGGTACTACCATTCATGATGGCATCATAGTGCAGGGGACTGCAAATGGCTTCATAGCGGTCATATGACATGGCAGTCAGGATAAATACTTCCCCTGCTGAGAAAGAACTCAATAAGAATACCTGAACTGCACAACCAGGAATGGATATAAAATTGCTGTGTGTTAGACTATTCCCAACTAAGTTTGGGATGGTAACTGACACAAAGGAGACATCCAGCAGGGACAAGTTCTTCAGGAAGAAGTACATAGGTGTTTGAAGATGCAGGTCAAGGGTACTAAGAGTGATGATGATCAGGTTACTTGTTAGGGCCGCCATGTACATAATTAGGAAGAATACTCCACATAAAGTCTGTAGCTCCTGGACGTCAGAGATCCCCATAAAGATGAATCCACTTATTGCAGTGACATTGGTCATACTAGACTCCATTCAGACCCTGTCACCATGGAAGAAAAATAAATGAATAAGTACTGCCAGTGTTGTAAGTAATAACAATGATGTACAGATATGCTCAGAGGAAATGCATTAAAAATTACAAATACGATGCAGATTCATTTCCAAAGAATTCCTGCTTCATTCCACCTTGCCATCATAACCTTAGCATCTCTTCCATAATTTATTTTGCTTTTGGTTGTCTTAAACTCTAAGAGAAATTGATGCTCAACTCTTCAGAGAAGCACTGTGTCTACATCTAGACAGTAATGTTCTCTCTTAAAGGCTACAGAAATGTTTGATTAACTAAGATGTTCCAATTTTTTTTTTTTTTTTTAGTTTTTCGAGACAGGGTTTCTCTGTTGTTTTGGAGCCTGTCCTGGAACTAGCTCTTGTAGACCAGGCTGGTCTCGAACTCACAGATATCCACCTGCCTCTGCCTCCCAAGTGCTGGGATTAAAGGCTTGCGCCACCACCGCCCGGCTAGATGTTCCAACTTTTTAACACCTATCTTTTACAATATCTAAAATGAACCACAAAGTTCCTTTCATTAAGCTTTTCTGTACAATGGAAAATTGTTGGCAAAAGACACACTGGTAAGACTGACCTTATAAGATGGAGTAATAACCAAACTTGAAACAAAATATCAAATCTTACAAAGAAAACATGTCATAAATACAGCCTGTAAAGCAATTAAAGATTGTTCACCCTGACATTTCCCTTTAGATTAAACACAGATTGCTCTCTAAGCAGAGTCAACTGTAATTATCTGGGCCCTGTTCAGACACTGAATGATAGACTAAGATAGTAATCAACCAGACCACAGCCTAACCCAGAAGTTAATACACGCTTTTCCTATTTGATGTTGGTGTTCCTGTCACTACTTCAGAAGATAAGGCTATTCGATACAGTTATATTTCCTAAATCCCTGTCCCAACTTCCACTCTTTAGTTTACTGTTTGATTTCTATGGAGATCAGATATTGCTAATGTGCTGTAATTTTTAAAAGCAAAGATCCCTATAGCATTGAAATCCATTCAAAAACTCCAAACCAATCCAATATTCCCTCATTTCTTGAGTATTTTTCTTTATGACTTCTTATTGCTTGAAATTCACTTTCGAACCTTACCTGCTATTCCTAATTCGAATAAAGCACTGTATGTTTAAAATGCACTTATTTGGTTACTCAATCTAAACCATTTAGATAACTATTCTTTATTAAAAAACCAGCAACCAATCTGTCTCTCTTTTCCTCTGTTGTGTTTGTGTGTGTGTTTGTGTGTATGTGTGTGCATGCATTTGTGTGTGTTTGTCCATGTCTGTTCTATGACTTAATGATGGAAACAAATATGGACTATGCAAGGCATTTTTTCATTAGGTGCCGAGACAAAGATGTACAAGTATGTACGAGAATATGCAAATATTTTTCTAAACAACAAAAGGACTACAATCTTCAGTTGGCACAATTTATTGCAACCAATGATTATAATTAGACATTATTCATCTTGCTGCTTAAACTTAAGAAATCTCTATCAATGTGCACAGGATAAGTACACAGGTTAAAATTCCTTAAAGATGGACTTGAGAAAAGCACACCTCTAATTCAATGTAAGATGAATCCAGTTTGGAATACTTACAGAAAAGCTGTCTGTGTAGACAGGAAAAAAATGTGTAGTAGAGGGGTGAGATTCTGGACACTGGCCAGGCTATTGCATTTCTCAGACTGGAGAAATGCAGAAAGAAAGCAAATATTAGATATAAAGGTAAACAAGTCTCTACCAAATTATCTTGCTTTTCATATATTCCCAAATTTCATCCATATCATAAAATCTTAGAAAATTGTTTTAGAGAGCCTATTTTAACATTTTATCAATAAAAATTTGAAACTTGTACTTGACAAAAATTCAGATTCTTTACATCCTAGAAAAGACTTACTCTTTAGAATTTCTAGCAGGTCAGTTTGAGTTGGGAAATATTTTTACATATGCAAGAGCTCAAATTAATATTGAATCACCTCAAAGGAGAATTGTACATGCAGCTCTCTCTGGTTAGTTTTGAAATCACATCTTATTCTGCCTTTAAGACTGTTATAACACTGAAAACTCTGAGTGAAACTGTCTTCATTTCTTATCCAGGAGAACCAAATATTAGCAAGAAGGAAAATATGTTACCTTTTATATACTTTGATGTAGATTCATTTGACACCATATATAATGAGCATTTTCCTAACAAACCTCTCACAGTCTCCTGGTTACTTCCTGGTAGTCTCTAAAGACAAATCTTTCTTGATAAACTTAATTTTAGCCCATGTCTTAAGACAATTAGAGTTGTAATAATTGCTGCTATTAAAAATGAGATTTATCAGGTCCCAGTGAATACACTGGAATAGGTCACAAAGAACATAGTCATACTTTTCTCCAAATTACATTTATATATTTTCCTAACTCGACAGTGCATAGAGTTAAAGGCAATATTAGAGTTGTACAAAGAAGTTACTCATGGAAGGTTGCAAATAATCTCTAGAAAGTTAATTCCAAATAAGTCTGTATCTCATGGATGTCAGAGAATCCCACAAAGATGAATCTGGTTACTGAAGTAACACTGACATACTACATAGTGTAGGAGACATGATCTGGGTAAATATTATGAATGTCCCAAGTACTAGCATTAGTTTATAGAAATACTCATGTAGAGCCCAATACAAATCAATAAAAAAGCACATATCCAAAAGAAGAAAATGTGTCAATTCAATCATCTACCTAATATAAAAATATGATACAGTTTTGCATAAACTGTTATTTCTCTCCACCCCTTTCATAACATTCTACTCTCAATCTTCCTTCTTAATATTTTGTGATTAATTTTTTGTCCCTCTCCTCCCTCACTCACTACCTTCTGAATTTCTTCCCTTCATGTTCTTCATCTTCCTTCTCCCCTCCCCTTTTCAAACTTGGTCTTACTTTCTATCTCTGTATTATGGCCTCAGAAGTTTATTAAGGCTCTGGACAAACTATGTAAGTTTTCTACAATTGAGATTATAAAATATTATCTCACCATTATTTTAAAATTAAGTCTGATTAGAATAAAAATCATGTAATATAAATAATTATTATTTTACCTTTAAGGTATTTTGAAAATAAGTTTAGGGAGAAATTTTCAGTTTTAGTTTTGACTTATTTCCATTTATGTATTAATGAGTTATAATTTTATAAATATTGAATATACTTACGCTAATTTCAGAAAGACTAGAAAGAATTTGGAGAGAATGTGGAGTAAGGGGACCATTCTTCCATTGCTGGTGTGAGTGAAAACTCGTACAGCCACTTTGGAAATCAGTATGGCAGTTTTTCAAATAATTGGGAATAATCTATCTCAAGATCTAGCAATTCCACTCTTGGGCATATTCCCAAAAGATGCAGACTGATAAAACAAGGACATTTGCCCAACCATGTTCATAGCAGCATTATTGATAATATCCAGAACCTTGAAACAACCTAAGTGCCTCTCAATGGAATATTGGATAAAGAAAATGTGGCACATTTACACAATGGATTACTGCACAGTGGTTAAAAACAATGACATCTTAAAATCTGCAGGCAAATGGATGGAACTAGAAAAAAATGTCTTTAGTGAGTTAATTCAGACCCTGAAAGAAAAACGTATGAACTGGCTCATAATTGGATTTTAGACATAAAACAGAGGATAACTAACTGATCTATATTCTGCATCCCCACAGAACACTGGAAACAAGGAGAACCCTAAGATAGACATACATGGATACACCCAGGAAGGGGAAGTAGACAAGATCTCCTTAATTGGCAGTGTGGGGCATGGTGGTAAGGAATTGGGGGAGGAGAACATAAGGGATCAGGAAGATTTAGTTGGGTAAAGGACAGAGAGGTAGAGCAAGAAAAAAGTTACCATGAAAATAGTAGCTACTGAGGGTTAGTGAGAAATCAGGCACCAGGGAAACCCCAGCTAAGAAGCTAAGCAGTAGTGGAAAGCATACCTAATCTACTCTTCCCCTGTAATCAGATTTTTTTTAAACTACATTAATTGTCATCATAGAACCTTCATTCAGTAACTGTTGGAAGCAGATGGAAAGATCCACAGCTAAGCACAGGACCGAACTCCTTGAATCCAGTCATGAAGAGAGAGGAGCAATATTATAAGCAAAAGTGCCATTATGGGAAGTGCCTCAGAAACAGCTGACTGGAGCTAGTCGGAGCTCACTGACCCTGACTGATAGCTGGGGAACCAGCATAAAGCCGAACTAGATCCTCTAAATGTGGGTGACAGTTGTGTGGCGGGCATAGACAGTTTATAGGATCGCTAGCAGTGGAACCAGTATTCATCCCTAGAGTATAGTTTGACTCTTTGGAACCCATTCGCTATGGAGGGATAAGTTGTTCAGCCTAGATACAAGGGAGGAGAGTACCTTGGTTCCGCCTCAAGGGGCAGACTTTGTTGACTCCCCATGGGTGTGGAGAAGGTGGGAGGAGTGGAAGAAAGGAAGGAGAGGGAATGGGTATTGCTATGTAAAATAAGATTATTTTAAAAATAAATATAAAGAAGTTTTATCTTCTGCAAGTGGTTAGAACTTCTAGCAAGACAGTTCATATCTCTTGAAGGAAAGCCTTTTACTAAAATGCTTCTAATGGACAAAGAATTAAAATGCCCTAAAATGCTTTATGGTAATTTGTTTAGATAAAAACATATGCCAACCATAATGAAAAATAGTATTTCTTTGGAATAGATGGGTATTAACACAGATGCTTAATACTGGCAGAGGAAGAAAATAAAAGTCTACAGAATTTTTAACCCTAAGGGGAAGATATACACTTCACTCACAAGTCTCAAATCTCAGGGATCATTGCTTAGAGGGTATGGAAAATATATATAAAAAAACAAGATTTATTTGATGACAAAGTGGAAATATTTTCTCAACACAGAAAGGAGGCTATGTATACAAACTTATACAGGTTGTGGCAGCATTTACACAACTTGTCAAATATTAAACAATTATAGCATTAAAAGAGGAATTGAATATAAAATTTTACCCCTTGCAGAAGTAGTACTGGAAATTCATAGATGCTGAGAAGTCAGTAGTTAGTTTTCTCTATGAGTGTAATCTTTGATAGGTTAGCCAATCACTGGTGCTAGATCACATATACAAGAAGTTTTGGGACAGCACAAATTGGTTTTGTAGTGCTTAAAAAAAATAACATAAAGTTGAGTGGATACTATGTGTCATAGATCTGGGAATACGTGGTGTATGACTATGATCAAAAAACTGAAAAATATCAAAATTATTCAAAATCTAATGAAAATGCATAGGTAAAAGTTATAGAACCTTGTAAGTTGTTTTTTCATGAAGTACTTCCAGTTAGGCATTTAAATTAATAAAGCTTGGTCTCTTTTATGTGTGCCATTCATGGTATCACATAAACATAGAAAAATAAATATTTTAGTACTCATTTCAGCTACTGTATTATGAATATTATGTTATTATCATTTATAAAAATAGTTTTGTATTTTATTAATATGAGAAAACTGGAAAGATTCCAAGATGAGAACTCAAAGTAACAAAAGGGTAAATAGGAAGTTTTTGATACATATGGCTACTTTGTACTTAGTACCCGCAAATCCCAGTGCTTTGAACTAAAAACTTTACATTTTTATGTCGTGATCATTCTCTCAACATTAAAAATGACAATTTAAAATTTAAAATTACTGCAAGAATTAAGTTTTTTATTTGTTCTAATTATGTCTTACTCTAAGATGTTTTAATTTATACAAAGAAAAAGGAAGTGAGATGAATAAGTGACCTAGTGAAAAAGAAGATGTGGGAGAACACTAGTTAAGCAATATATTTATAGAAAATATAAATTTATATAACTATCTATGATAAAATTACATTTGTATATGAAGAGGGTTGCTGAGAGATTCTAATTGCAAGAGGCCATGAGATTGTTCAGCATTTACGATTTGTACTGAAGAAGTCACCCCGCCACTTGTGTACATCCTGTTGGGAAGGCCCACTTGGAAAATCCATGGGGTTATTAATGATAAATGACTTGTTGCTCCTGTCCGTAACTTTCTCATGTGCCACTCCTATATCTCCCTAATAAGAACAACTGTAGAGTTCTATCCACAGCCCTTTGGAAGTTATTTTACACTTATTTGACATACATATAGCTATTGATGGTCATAATGATGGCTTTCCATATTTCTGTGTAATTCTGATATATAAAAATATTGTAGGATATGCTTTGCAACTAGATCTATTGTCCAATGAGGACTGTGAGACACTTAGATGCGTTCTTTGTTCATTTTTCTCAGATTAACACAAGAAAATAAGAATTTCTTCTCAGTCTAAGACAAACAGCACACAATTTTCTTGTTTTTACCTCAGAATAATGTCAAACTAGCCTAAAGGATTCTGTAAATGCACAAGTTTAAAACTTTACACTAATACAAAAGTTAAGAGTCTCAGGTGTTTGACCAGTTATTAACACAAAAAGTCTGAAAAATCATGCCAATTCTTAATTTTCCTTGTCCAGCAGATTAAAGAACTATTTCTCATAGCATCTCTCAATGGGCAATTTAACCCCACCCTCTGGTCACACTCTTACTCCAGAGAACATGAAACTCTACATTGTCTTGGGAAAGGGCTCTGCCCCTGTTGCTCTCCCAACGAAATGCGCTTTTGACTAATGAGATGAAACTCTTGTAATTTTTTATTGTTTTAAGCCCCCTGTAAAAAAAAAGTATATTTAGCATAAGTTGTCATAAGCGGTTTTGATACTGGCCATTCTCACAGGTGTATGATGGAATCTCAGAGTTGTTTTGATTTTCATTTCTCTGATGGCTAAGGATGTTGAATATTTCCTTAAGTGTCTTTCAGCCATTTTAGATTTCTCTGTATTGTGCTTATTATTATGAAATTTTCCTATTAGAACTTTATATACTTCTCAGTGAATGGAGCTTTTCGTGAACTGCACATTACTCAAGAGATTTCATACGGGCAGTGGTTTTAAAGATTACAGAGTGTATAGTATCAGGGTGAGTATATTTGTTTCCTGTTTGAATGAGAGGGTTAAGTAATTTGACTTAATGTATGTGTTGCAAGGAGAGGGCTGCTGCCCCATGTTGGGTGCCAATTGTAAGAGGAGGGGACACAGTTGATCTTCCTGGCTGCCTGGCTAGCTTAACCCTGAAATAATCACACAGAAATTGAATTAATTAAATCACTGCTTGGCCTATTAGTTCTAGTTTCTTATTGGCTAATTCTTACATATTAATTTAACCCTCTTCTTACATGTATGTGTGTGTGTGTGTGTGTGTGTGTGTGTGTGTGTACAATAGAGTAGGATATATGGGATGTGGATATTGCTTCACTTCTTATTTTGCTTGTAGTAACTTTTGTCAAAGTGATTATAAATCACTATGAAGAGGTTGTACATCATGAAAGCCTCATGAAAAATATTTTAGTTTTTCTAGTAATGAAAACTAAATAAATATAAAGGAAAGATAATGATTCTGATAAACTTTAGAATCTACAGAGAGGTTTAAGACATGACAAAGAGAAGACTTTGTGTTGGAAGACACTGGTAAATTCAACTTGAGAAATATTTAATAGACAAGAGATTCTTGTTATTTGCAATTGTAGTAGGTTCCATAATTTCTTTCAAGACATGGATGAGAGCGCTCACCTGCAAGTAGTTAGAAGTGATGTGTTTCTGCACTATAGTCAAGCTGAGAAATGTGTGTGGATGATTTTAATGTTTTCATTTGTAGAGATACACCTAATCACACTTGTCAAAGAAAGAAAGACCCAAGTAACTTGACCAAAGTTCAGTTTGGCAAACCAATGTATTTATTGAGATTACTTACTTACAAAAACATGGATTATTCAGAGGCAGCTGCAGCATTCAAGTCCTCAACTCCCAATATTGGTGACAACTCACAGTAGTTGAATGCCTACTGCTTGATAAACAAAGTTCAAATAGGTTCACTGAAAACAAGTCCCCTTCCAGGCCTCTAGGATAAGATAACCAGAGAGTCTTCTTTCCTCAGCAAATAATTAATCCTTCTATTATATGGGAAATGGAATTTGTTTTTTAAACTCACTAGGTCACATAATATTATTTAGAAGCACTATTTTGACTCAGGAGCCTCCCTTCTTTCACCCACAATGTTTTAATGCAGAAGAAACTACAGAAAATCATCCACAGAAATTTCATTCTCTTCAGTGTCTTTCTAATAATGCCCTCAACCTGAGTGGCTACTACTTTTCTTTTAGAATTTATTTCATATGAACTTCCTCCATGTTTGTCTTTGCTAAGCATTTGATCCTTCTTTAAGGATTAAGCCAATTAGACACTAGGGCAATTGGGTTAACTTCTTGCCTATTCTTTCTAGTTTCTAGAAAGTTTATCACAGAAAGCATGTGTGAATTTACCTTGACTGTTCACATGCCTCTACCATTTAAGTTATTTTCTTGTTGTAATTCTTATTTTGTTTGTAAATAAATCATGTAAGAAGTTATCAAATTATAAGTTGTTTAACCTAACAATGAAGATAATGACCAATAATTTTGTACAGTTGTTTCCAAATGAGAGCAGCTTTCGTATACAGGAGCAGAAAATACTACCATAATCTCATATGTTAGTATCATACAATCTAATTTTCTGATCTTAGATCATATTATCCTTATTCTGAGTGTTTATTTACTCTGGGAAAAATGAGTATCAACCCCTTGTCTTTCCAATGTCAAGAATTACAAATTTTGCTTGTAATTTGTGAGGTGCTATATCACTGAGAGATTGAGATGTTAAATGAAATGAACCACCTGGGAAGTGATTTTGTAGCAACCTCCTCATAGCATACTTGACATCACTGTTCCTCAGGCTGTAGACTAAAGGATTAAAGGCTGGGGGTAACACAGTATAGAGCACAGAAAGAAACCTGTCTGTGATTGATGGTACATTTGAGGGTGGCTTCAGATAGACAAAACAAGCAGTAACAATGAAAACAGTGAAAACAGTGAGGTGGGGGATGCATGTTGCAAATGTTTTTGATTGACCTTTAGTAGTAGGAATCTTAAGCACCATAGAGAAAATATAAAAGTAAGAGATAACCACACAGATAAAGCAAGACATACACAGACACATGCCTATTCCAATACTTGTGTAAATTACACCAAGTGTTTCAGAGCAAGAAATCCTTAGTAATGAGGGGATATCACAGAAAAACTGTGGGATCACATTGGAGCCACAAAAAGACATGGAAAAAGTGCCAGCTGTGTATACAGTTCCAAAGAGTACCCCAGTGACCCAGGAAACAGCCACCATCAGCACACAAGTTCCACTACTCATAATGACCTCATAATGCAGGGGGCAGCAGATGGCAACATAGCGGTCATAGGACATGGCAGTGAGAATAAATATCTCACCTGCTGAAAAAGAAGTCATGAAAAGTATCTGAAAGGCACAACCCAGAACCGAAATGGAATTGTTGTGAGTTAGGCTATTGACAAAAAAATTTGGGATTGGGACGGACACAAGGAAGACATCAAACAGGGACAAGTTCTTCAGGAAGAAGTACATGGGTGTTTGAAGTTTCAGATCCAGGGTGATAAGAGTGATAATGAGAAAGTTACTCATCAGGATTTCTAGGTACATTACCAGGAAGAACACTCCAGAGACAGTTTGTAACTCTTGGATGTCTGAAAATCCCGTAAGAATGAATCCTGTTATTCTACTGAAGTTGGGCATTCTAGATTCTTCAAATGACCTGCCTGGTAGGAGAAGTGCACACACATTGACAGAGACCCAAACACTTACACTAATGTACAGGAATGCTCAGTGGAAAAGGAGCCAAGAGAGTACCTAGGTAGCTCTTCATCGTTTTTGCACCCACCTTATATTACCATAAGGTAGTACTTTCATTTGATGCTATGTTGAACTAATTTATCTTGTATGGCAAATTATTGTACCATGTTGTACAACAAATTTGAAAAACAACAACAGAGATATGTGGTGCTTTCCTTAATAGAATGGACTCTTCACTTGATACTGTACTTGTCAAGTAGATAACAAACAGCAGAATAAAACCTTAGTGTCTCATCTTTCATTGTTTTATTTCCTTTGCTTAACCTCTCATAGCCACACTTATCATGCAAAGGGATTTCACCTAAAGTTAATAAAAATTATTCTCCAAAGCTAAAGACAAGAGTACCTATAATATTTTCAAAAGTTTGCTGTCTTCCACAATTTATCGTGCGTTCTGGATCCTTTGAAAGACATCTGATACCTATACTCATTGGCTCCAATCGTTCTTGTACAGAGGTTTTTCAAGCAAATCCTTTAATGGTGAGACTGTACAGAAATGATCATCTCCTAGGTCCTTTCCAGATCACATATCTGATAGAAAAATACCTTGCATTGCAAATGAACATTCACCTTTGAAGCAGAAGCATTCTCTCTGAATCAAATGACGATTGATCCTAAATGAACCTAAGCAAGTTTTTTCTTACTGATAAGATTCTATATATTCAGAATTGAGGCAACAATTAACCAGGTCACAGGGTGCAAAGAAGCTTGAGCATCCATAGCTCTTATTGTTTTTTCCAAATAGTCTTGGAGTTGTTCTCACTACTTTAAATTATATAGTTAACATATATGCTTATATTTATCAAACTCCATTCCTGATCTTTACAATTGATTTTGTTTTCTTGCAGTGATTAACCTCTCTTAATTTGCTTTAGCTCTTCAAAATGAGGCTTCCAGTGGCAAAATATTTTCACAACAAATAATACAAATTCTTCTGTCTGGGAGAACAATATTATCCATCTCATTCCATTTATGTATAAAATAGTCATGTGTTGTATTCGTAGTGTTCCAGTTATGGTTATATTAAACAGCTTTTAATATATACAAATAGATATTTCTATCATAATGTGTGTACCTAAGTTAACATAAACATATATTTGTTGTTTGATATTATATCATCTTAAATTTATATTGTCACAAACTACTATACTGAGTTTGTTGAGGAAAGAAATGAGGGTTGGGACCTCCTGAGGAATGGGAATAGTGGCCTTCCCCAGTAAAGAGAATATATACATGATATATATATATGTATATATATATATGTGTGTGTGTGTGTGTGTGTGTGTGTGTGCATGTGTGAGTGCAAATATACACACAAGCATATGTGCATGCAGTACCTATCAGCAAAATAACAACTGCAATAATGTGACCATGGATTTAAAAAAGGAGAGAGTGATGTGGGAGAGTTTGGGGTAAGTGAAGGGAAAGGAGAAATGTTGTAATTATATTATATTCTCAAAAATTAAAAAAAGAAAAAAGCAGGGTAATTGGCCAAAGACTTTGATCAACAGATAAAAACCATTAGTCCTCTTGGAAACAGTGTAAGTCTGGTTCTCACAATCTACATGGATGGTATAAAATTATGTGTAGCTCCATAACTCTGTTTACAAGACTGAGCATCTGTTTCTCATCTCTGAATCATGAAGGCACAATGTCAATAAACATAAATGCAGAAAAAATAAATATGAAATAAAATTATAGCTGCATATTAAAGAAATAAAATAGATGAATTAAGAAATTGTATTGTTAAGTTACACATTGTACTAGAGACACGTCAGGATTTTCTGGTCTTTTGTTTTTAAAAGAAACTTGAGAGACCACTACATCAAAATATTTCCTCAATATTTCTCTGGAATCACTTTTTAGTAATGTACAAAATATTGTGTTCTCCTATGTATATTCAAGTTATATTGGTTGGCACACTGCTGTTTACTAGACTTAGGGAACTGACTTATTCTTCCTTGCAATGGGATACAACATTACATGTATATTAACAGAATATTTTAGTATTTTTATCAACTGAATATTGCAGTCTGTACTTTAAAACAATTCAGATTCCCCAAAGTTTGAGGAAAAGGATTGGTCCTTAGAGAGATGTAGGAAGATTTTCCTGCAGGTCCAATTGAGGAGGAAACTTTTTTCATACACTTTAACATTATGATTTGATGACTCACCTAAAGTTTACAAACTTTGTAATCATAACATGCTCTTAAAATTTAGCCTTCTGATTAAGAGTCAAAAGTCTGTGCTAAGCTGTAATGACTTCTTAAAATGTAATAAAACAAATACAAAGATTAAAAACCATTTACCGTCTTATAAATTTTGGCTAGCTTTCCATTGAAACCGCATGTAATACAAAGGTCTCTAGCAGATCTTTTAAAGCAATTGGCAACCATCTCAAGATTACCCAAAGGAGATCCTTCCAAATAGACTTCCTTATTATTTACTTTCTCTTCAGACAATTAGTGTTATAATAATTGGAGCTTTATCTAGGAGGAACTGATCAGTCCCCTGAAAAATACACCCGGATAGATCATGAATAACACGGCTCACAGTAAATGAGAATTATATGAAACTAAAT
The DNA here is from genome assembly GCF_014885135.2 of Alexandromys fortis. Lineage (NCBI taxonomy): Eukaryota > Metazoa > Chordata > Mammalia > Rodentia > Cricetidae > Alexandromys > Alexandromys fortis. Next base: position 146,443 of record NW_026067967.1, on the reverse strand, counting down.
ACTTTACTGACTATAAATTTATAGACAATATTATTATAGTAGTTAGTAGAATATTAGAATATAAGCAGAAAACTTGCCTAGGGACTCTTGTCCTATTTTCAAGGTATTAGTTATTTTCCTGTAAAAAGATACCTGAAAAGTGAAACACAACTTAAGGAAACCACTGCTTATCTGGGTTCGTGTTTTTTTGAGTTATACAAGGACATGGCGGCAGTGATTCCATGACTCCAGCAGTTTGGGGTGGCTGGTCACATTGTACCTGTTATGAAGCCCAGAAGACACGTGTTAAGACTGTGTATTATTTAGAGGTCTTTTAGCTATGAATCTGCCCTATTGTGTATCTAAAGTCCTTTTTTTTTTTTGACAGATGCGTTTTTAAAATGGTATTTAGTGTGGTCATCACATCCCGGGATGCTAGTTTCTCCTCTCTTGGCCTTTTAGAATGGTGGATGTCAGTAGCTGTCAGTTCTGGGACAACTGGGAGGGAGCTGTCCTCACTAGCTCATCTCTGGGTAGCACTGTGTTGCACACATATCCTTTTTATCTGTGGAAAAATCTAAATCTGCCATGCAGCACACTGTGCGATCTAAAAATATCTGTGTATAGTGTTGGGAATCCACCATGCTCTCCTGCCTGTGCAAGCCTACCAGACCCAATCCAGCTGCTTGACCAAGACAGGGTTCTTAGTAGCAGACATGTTCTCAGCTACTTTCCTCCTTACCCCTAGCAGGCATACAAGCACTCATACCCAACATGTGTGGCTTGCCACATGGGTTAGCCCTACTCATTTGGGCACTATTCAGTTGGCAGAGGTTATTTGTTTGCTTCCCAGTCACCCGGACCTGAAGCAATCACACAGAAACTGTATTATTACAGCACTGGTTGGCCTATTAGCCCACACTTCTTTTTGGCTAGCTTTTATATTTTATATTAGCCCATTTTTATTAATCTGTGTATTGCCATGTGGTGGGGTTGTGATGTACTGGTAAGGTTCCCTCAAGCATTCGGTGTCTAGCTCTTGTGGTGACTACATGGCTTCTCATTGACTCCGCCTACTCTCTCCTTCTCTATCAGCTTGGAAGTCCCATCTTGCCCTATTCTGTGCTGTAATTAGGCACAAAGCAGCTTCTTTATTAAATAATAACATTCACAGCATGTGGAGGGGAATCCCACATCAATTGACCTGTATTTCTTTATACCTATATAACTTTAAGAATAAGGCTTCACATTAAAATTATTAAACAATCTTTAAACAAATGTTCAGCAAATGAGGTCAATGACCTCAAAATGTAAACAATATATAAAGTTTCTTAACCAGAGGGAGAAATGTGTCATGCAATATGATAAATATATCCTAAAATTGCATCAATATACAAAAGAAAACCCTGATCCTACTTCATTTTCACACCCAACCCTATAGCACATATAACCAACCCCTAACAGATGACAGTTGTTCCTAACCCTGTGGACAAACTTGGTTTAAGAGGGGATATCGCTTTCTTGAATTCTACCTGTCATGGAGGTGATGTTATTTCTGTGGGATTCTGCAAAAACTAAAATGATGATTAAGCTTCAAGATTACTGTCTGTTAAAATTGCAGATAGTCTCTGAGTAGTCGGTATGGTTATGAAGTTCTCATTTGCAGATCTAGTCAGACTATTATAAGAATGTGCACCATCTGCACTTATCATGTTGAAATCTTCTTGAGCAGTTTGTAGTCGAAACCTGAGCCTAGAATGGCGCTACCAGCATAATGGCATCATATAAAGCAGGTAGAATTATTGTTGTGGGGACCTATCTTCTTACTGGACACTTCAAAGATTACTATACAAAAATGTTTTATTCATTGTGGATACTTAAACATTATTCATATAAAAATAGAAAGTTTGGCTTTCTAGAGACATGTATTTAAACAAAAGTACCATAGAGACAAAAGTAAGTAAGGAAAGAAGGAAATATTTTGAAAACAGAGTTTTGATAACCTTCGTTAATAGATTTTATCTTTCTTTGGTCCCATTCCATGTGGCTTCTGATATGGAAGAGAAGCTCTGAATTTTTCTTTTAAAAACGTTTCAATTTAGAGGAGAGCCGCTGTCCAACTGCAAAGACAGCTTTAATTTTTTAGTAAGTTATGACCACCATTATATGTATGCTTAGGTAGTGAGAATTTTACCCTGCAGAGGATACTGGTATCAAAAGTCAGGTTTCTCTTAGCTTGAATATTTTTTTTTCTAGATAGATATATTTTCTTCTTTAGACATTAGATGTCCAGGGTCTCTTGACTTTTTGCAGAAGAATGTTTTCCTGGAAAAGCAGGAATACAACCCTGACCCAACCTTTATGATGTTTTCTTCTAACCAGTAGGATTCTCATCTTTGTGGATCAGCTGCCGTTTCTCCTTATCAAGAGGCATTTTTTTCATACTGAATGTTGATTCATTTTTATGATATCCACAGCTTTTCTTCTCCCGTGGAAGCAAGAGCAAATCCCATTCCTCAAGTAGCACAACTCCTGGTTTCCATTCTGAGGTCAAGGTATCCTTGAATTACACCAGCTGATTTAATTCAGAAGGTTTTTTCTCCCCGTTCTCCTATGTCTCGTCACAGCTGTTGCTCCTTTCTCATTAGCATTAGGAAAAGTCAAGGTTAATAAAGCATTATGCAATCTATTTCTGTCAGAATGGTAGCTCAGCTTCATATGGCAGAGGAAGGGAGCAGTGGCATAGACTCAGGCCATGTTGGGTGCCAAAATATAGGCATATCAAAGAATTACACAATAGCTTGAAATGGAGTATAAGAAAGATTTATTTATTTGGGTATAAACTCAGTACAGGTAGGTATCTGCAATCCTCTGTGTGCACTGGAAACTGGGAACTGAATCCAGAAGAAAAAGGGGCCACATATATTTTTCATCTAGACTTATAGTACCTGAGATCATGCCCCAAACGGGCTGGTATCTAAAAGGCCATTGGTTGCAGGAGTTTCCTCAACACAGTACCACAAGTAGAACTTTGTCAAGTCAGCCTACTTACATATGCTTACATATCCTCTATATACTTTTGACGCTAACATCCAAGAGACACTATCCTAGAAGGCCTTCTGTGAATATAGAAATCCTATAGCATTCTTTCTTCAAATTATTTCCTATGGAGTGAATTTGCATTTTTTACAAGTTGGAGCCTTTAATAGGCAAGGTTTTGCCATCAGATCTTTCTTACTGTCATCCAAAGACAGATTATGTTCCATCTCTTTAGTTGGAGTACTATATTTAGAAATTAGGGGTGACTTCTCTTTATCATCTTCACCTACAAATTGTAACTGACTTACACTTCTTCCCTATATAAAGTGAATATTTTGCAAACCTTTCAGCTCTTTCTCAAAATAGATAAAAATAAATAATTAAGAAATAGGTAAATCAATGAGAAAAAATCACAGAAATTACATAAATATCTGTATGAATTGTGAAGGGTGGTGCTTCCCTGATTTTTTTCTCAACCATTTTATCATTTGTATATAAGAGGGCTACTGATATTTTTGAGTTAATCTTCTATTCAAGTACTTCACTTAAAGGTGTTTAACAGTTGTAGGTTTGCCCTGGTAGATTTTTTGGTGTCTCTTATATATTTATCATGTCATCTGCAAATAGCGATACGTTGACTTGTTTTCCAATTAGCATCTCCCTGATCTCCATTTGTTTTCTTATTGCTCTAGCTAGAACTTCAAGTAGTATTTTGAAGAGATTCAGAGAGAGTGGACAGTCTTGTCTTGTTCTTGATTTTAGTGGATTTGCTTTGAGTTTCTCTCAATTTGATTTGATATTGGCTGCTGGCTTAGTATATATTGTTTTATTATACTTAGGTATGTTACTTGTATCATTGATTACTATATTTTTATTATGAAGGTGTGTTGAACTTTGTCAAAGGCTTTTTTGTTTTAGCATCTTATGAGATGATTATGCGTCTTTTCTTTTTAAATTTGTTTATATATTGAATTGCATTTTCTTTTAGTTTGTATATATGATGAATTGACAGATTTTTGTATCTTGAACCATCCCTGCATCTCTAGAATTAAACTCACTTGATCATGGTGGATGATACTTTTAATGTATTCTTGTATTTGATTTGCAAGCATTTTATTGTTCTGGAATTAGCTCTCATAATCCAGGCTGGCCTCAAACTCACAGAGATCCATGAATGTGGGGTGGGTACTTCATTAAAAAGAGCTTTGTTAATAATGGGGTTGAGTGTGGGAATGTAGTGAGTGTAACCAGATGTTTGCTATAGATGCATAAAATCTTTAATGAATAAATAGTAACAAAGAAAAGCAGCAAATAGTATTTATTTTCACATTTTAAAACTATAATTCTATTTTTTTTTTTTTTTTGTTTTTCGAGACAGGGTTTCTCTGTGGCTTTGGAGCCTGTCCTGGAACTAGCTCTGTAGACCAGGCTGGCCTCGAACTCACAGAGATCCGCCTGCCTCTGCCTCCCGAGTGCTGGGATTAAAGGCGTGCGCCACCATCGCCCGGCTTATAATTCTAATTTTTATGTATTCCAGAAAGATTTTGTGCTTGAGTTCAAGAAACATTTCAAGAGTGAACATGTGCAGTGAGCTGTGACTTTATTTTCATCTCTTAATCGCCTCAAATTGTGATTTTCAAGATTCACTCTGGGTAAGACCAGCTGGTGACTTTTCGCACTGCAGATTCTCATTCTGGATCTAGGGTGGTAATGTGCATTCTCTTCCAGCATTCTGATGGTGCTCAGTCACAATGCCACTCTTAGAAGGTACAACACTAAAGGGGCCGCCATGTGAACTCTCACCATAAAGATGTTTGTGATTAGCTTCTTCCATCACTTTGCTATCTCTTTTATTCCTAAACTGCACTGAAATAAATAAAGACCATTAAGTTTCTTAATTGACAAAGAAAAATCATATAAAAAATGAAAACCCTATAGTTTTTTTTAATTTCAAAATAATATTGGTTATTTTTCATTTTTCCTGAGAGGGAGTGTGCTATGTTGCATGAAATCATGATTTTTCTTAGAACTTAAGATTATGGGCACGTAGCACTTAAATTAATTTTTATTGCACTCTCCTCTGCTTGAACATCTATAAAAGTCTAATGATTACTTAAACTGGTTAAATATCCCATTCTTATGTCATTTCATTCTAACCTGAATAAACATTTTAATCACAGAGCAAGTGTTAATTTTAAGTTATATTCATTTATTTAAAATTTCATGTCTTCCAAAATTTCATATTTGTCTAAATAAATAATTGTAAAAGCTAAACATAGTATTTGGCTCACCATATGTGTTTAGTAAATGATTATTAAATGTATTTTTGAGGTATTTTTATTGAATTTTCAGCAGACTCTTGGAGAAACTGCTTAATTTAATAAAGATTTTATAGGCTAGGCTTCCTGCCAATGTGTAATATTTAAAAAAATTATTTGAAATAAACCCATTGTGAATAGTCTATTGGCAAAAGCTTTCAATATTTACACTATGGTACTGTATTAAACAAAATGAATAGGATAGCTATAGATAATTTTTTAATATAATTTAAAGAAAAACATATAATATACAGAGGTGGGCTTATAAGAATTCCATTTCTTAATTTCAAATACTTACCATGAGCAAATGAGAGCTGAGAATTCTTTCTAAATGAAATTTAATCATTGCCTTCTCAAAGCTCCTGGATGTTTCTGTTTAATAGAAATCTCTTTTGTACTAGAAGTTTCTGGAAAGCTTTCATCACATCTTTGTTCCTCAGGGTATATATGAGAGGGTTGACTAAGGGAGTAATCACACAGTAGAACACTGAGACCACTTTTCCAATTGTAAAATTGTATTTGGCTGGAGGGCGGACGTAAGCAAAGATTATGGTGCCATAATAGATGGTAACCACTGTGAGGTGGGAAGCACAGGTTGAGAATGTTTTCTTCCTAGCCTCCAGGGAAGATAGCTTGATTATTGTGACCACGATGTTGCCATAAGAGCTCATTGTGAGAAGGAAAGAGCTGAGAATCACCACAGAGCTGCAGGTGTAACCCAAGGCCTCCACCAAGAAGGTGTCTGAGCAGGAGAGTTTAAAGATAGGGTCCGAGTCACAAAAGAAATGGTTGATTTTTTGAGGGCCACAAAAGTTGAGCTGAGAGATGAGTATGGTGGGTAGCAAAGGGGCAATAAAGCCCCCAATCCAACAGCCGGCTGAAAACCTCAGGCAAATCTGTCCACTCATGAGAAGTGAGTAGTGGAGAGGACGGCACACAGCCACATGCCGGTCATAAGCCATCACGGCCAACAAGATGCATTCAGTGGCCCCCAGGGAGAAGAAGAAGTAGTACTGAGCAATACAGCCCGCTACGGGAATGGTGACCAACTTTGTGACACAAGTAGCCAGCAACTTAGGTACTGTGGCTGTCGTGTACCAGATCTCCAGGAAGGACAAGTTCCCTAGGAAAATGTACATGGGTGTCTGCAGTCTGGAATCCATCAGGATAAGGAAAATTATGAGAGTGTTCCCCATTAGAGACAGCAAATACACAGTGAGAAACATCACAAATAATGCCAGCTGCAGTGCGGAAGAGCCTGGGAATCCTAGAAAAATAAATTCTGTCACTGCTGTTCTGTTTCTTACATCCATCGTTCCTCTCTGCTCTGAAAGGGAACAACAGCTTTCAGGCGACGGTAGGTGGGTGAGGATCAGGACCGTGCCATGTTGGGTTCATTTGTGCCGTGACTCTAAGTGATCCCTAGCAACCAGAGAAAACGAAAGCTGTTGGAAACATAACTGACAATCTCACCCGTAATATACATTTATTGTCTGGCTTCATATTACAAACAAATTTCCAATGTAAACGTTCTATCTACTTCTTCCAAATGAAAATCAAAGCAAACAGGTCACTCTCCCACGATCATATCACACGGGTATTAGGCCATTGGTGGAATCCTGAAAAGTTGTTTTAAGACTAAGGAAGAACATGGCACCACCTGACACTTAAGACTGTTTCCTAATGAACAGATGCAACAATCAGTATTTGGTGCAGCTGCTGGTGAAGGCCTTGGCAGTACAGGGCACCCTATTAGACAAAAGACTACCCTGATTTTAAATCTGTGGTCTTTATTTGCATATGAATTTATGAGTGGAGGGAGATAAGGACATGAGTTTAAACAGACATTTTTTGTTCCTGAACATCGATTTAGCTTGCCTGGTCTCTGACTTCTTTATCTTTATTATTTTCATGTCTTCCTATTTCCTCAAATTGATCAAAATAAAAACTCATAGAAGTGAGATTCCTTGCCATTAGAGTCATAAGGATTCCCCACGGATATATTTACATGTATCCATATCAAAATATCCAAATGATGATTACAAAGTTTAAAAATCTTCTTAAACCTAATAAAATATTATTTTCATTCACAATGTTGTTTGATTATGAGCTCTTTACAATAAAATACACTGTGTAAATATCACATCACAACGAAATAAACAGTAGAATTGAAATGGTCATTTTTTTTTCTTCTGCCTACCATTTCTTATTTCAATACTTTCTGGAGATTTTGAGAAATAAAACATCATTAATTCAATGTATTTCATCCTTGATTCCATAAGGTAATTACACCTTTTATATATTCTATTTATATAGAGGAGGAATTTTGTTGGAAGTTACTTTTTCTCAGACATAATTCAAAGGCAAAGTAATGTCAGTATTTTGGCAATATTTTATTTTTTCCTACTGGAAGCTACAAATACTAATTCCCTAAAATTACTGAGGCTATTCCTTCAGTTGTGTAAAAAAATTCTGCTATTGAAGATATAAACTAATTTTAAAAAGTTTGAGAAATTAAGGAGAATATCCAATTAAAAATTTTATAATAAAAAGGAATTATAACTAATTTAAGAAATGTTTCTCTTTTTAAAAAATCTTGTCTTTAAGAGTAATATTAAAATTATGCTATATATAAAAGGCAATATTCCAAATGGTTTCTATTGTTTTTAGGAAAGGGATATTACATCACTTTTATTTCATCATTAACAAGGAAGGCTACATTCATTATTTTAAAATAATTTAACCAGAATGTGTGTGTGAAACTAGACTGAAGTGATCCCCTTCCAAAGTCCCCATTACTTTACTAGAACACAGCGTGGTTCTAATTCCGCTATTAAAATTGACAAAATAGTACATTTTCCCACTCATGTAAGTTAGAAGAGAACTGAAAGACAGAGAAAATGAACTTGATATAAGCAAAAGCTTCTATTAATACTCAAAAATAAAAGCAGCTCATACACAGTTTTTTTTATTTTACCTTATAGGATATGTCATTCACCCTACATACAAAATATATACATGAGGAAGAATATTGTCTGTCTTCATAACATTATGTAAATCACAAAAATGCTACTGGCAGATATTTGGGTGGTCCCGCTATTACCCATAAACATTTGAGGAATGACCACATACCATTCTTCCACAGTGCACTTACCTGGAGTGTTCTTCATTGTCATTTTACACAATTTTAGTATTATCAGTTAATCACACTCTGAATTTTTATTTTCAGCAAAGCTAAGAAGCGAATACACTCCTCAGGAGACTCAGAGGAAATCATGGGTCTTCTCCTTGTTGTGTTACTGTCCATGATGCAGCATTGGTACTCTTGGTAGCACCACATTCTTTCATATTTCTCAGGTGTAATTTCCTACTGTGGTCACATTACAGGAAAAAGTGAGTTCAGAGTTCCCCTCCTGAGAAGAATTATGATTTCATCATCCTAGAACCTTGAGACAACTAAATAGATTCCCTGAGACAACTAAATAGATTCCCTGAGGAATTCTCTTTGTTGAGGGTCAAAATGTATTCCCTTGGGGACTAGAGAAGAACAGAAATTCTTTACAGGACAAGAAATGTCACCACAGGAACTGTGAATGGTGCCCCTAATGACTTCATTAGTTGTCATTGCCTATAGTCTGGGATCTTGAAAGTAGTTATGGGGATGAATCATTTGATTTTTCAGCCTCCAATAGAATTTTTCTTAAATCATAATCTTTAGCATATAAAGTATTAACTGAATTAGCATTGAAAGGCCTTAATCTGCAATATGACATCAGCAATACAAAAATAAAGCCAATACTGAGTTTGTATCTTTTATGAAATCATAAATTATTTAGTAATGTAAAAGAAAAGTCATAACCTACAGTAGAGCGCAAAACTGGGGAGCTTCCTAAAAGTGGTAAAGCCTCACACAGATGGGAAAAGTGAAGACTATTGTTGCCAAAAGAATACTAAATCTTGTAGAGAAAATAACATGGGTTGATATGCATTATCAAAACAAAACAGAGAAAACAAGTTTGATACTGTTCAAATTACTTAAATTCCACAACCAAAGATGTTGCCTCTTTAAACATTATTTTTGTTACAACAGAAAACCATTGCGGTAAATATTTTTTTAGTGTATAAAGTACAACTATGAGTTTTTCCATTTTAAAACTTATTATTATATAGACAGAAGTTTCGATCCTGCTCAGTCCTGTAGTCGTTCAGTTCCAAAGAAACACACAGAGACTTATATTAATTATAAAATGTTTGGCTTCTTAGCTAATGCTTATTATTAACTAGCTCTTACAACTTAAATTAACCCATAATTCTTATCTATAATTAATCACATTGCTTGGTACTTTTTCTCACTGAGGCATTCTCATCTTGCTTCTTCCACACCTGACTATTCTCTGCTTTTCATCTTACAAAATTTCTCTAGTCTTGTCGCCCCAACTTTATTTCCTCCCTGGCTACTTGGCAATCAGCATTTGACTAAACCTGTATGAGTGACAAATCTTATATTGCAAGAGTGTTTTCCCGTAGCATTTTCCCTGTTTTTCTTTTCAAAATTATAACCTGAATCCAATCTCTTTATTTAACTGTTTTCCTGATCATTATCCTTAAAAAGTTATAACCAATACACCAAATAACAACAACAACAACAAAAGCATACATAATCCATTTTTTTTGGGGAATGTGGGAGTAGTTTGCTAGGCTACTTCCTGCTGATTGGTGGTGTTGATAATCTTATGGAGGGTCAAAGAAAATTTAGGATATGATCAAGTCTTGACTGTATTCTGTGAGGCTGGATCTTCTCAGCCTGCAGTCTTGAAGCAGTTCTAGGTGTAGAACTCAGAGGAAACTGCAGCAGATGCCTTCTATAATGTAGCATCATCTGGGAATCCACTTCTATTGGAGATTTTTCAGGGCATTTTTCCTTGATTACACTTTACTTTTCTTAAAGCAGAATGAGTCTACAGCCTCTCATTTCCTGGGGAATAAAAGCAAAACCTCTTCTCCAAAGCAACATATCTTCTGACTTAAATGTTGAACTCAAGACATTTTCAAACTATATAGGTTGGATTGATTTAGCAGCATGTGTACTCAAATGTCATTGAGCAGCTGTTGCTCCTTCCTTAAAAGTCAAACAATTGAAATAAAACACAATGAAATACTATATTTAGAATCTCTGTATACTTTCTATCCATGCATTTATTTTTATTCCACAGGGAATGTGACTTTGACTTTCAGTTTATGCAAAAATTCCAATACTGGGGCTTATTTATACCTTTAATTTTTTTTAAATGTTTAAAAAGTTGTTTTTTAATTATTTGTCAAACTGTGCAATAGAGAATTCTTTTTTTTTTTTTTTTACCAACTACCTTTGGTTTAAAGTCTCCTTGGTCAGTGTGGGACAGAAAATGACTGCATTATTTCTAGGTTACAATATCCTACAGTCACCCCCTGACCTAGCTAGGGGAAGTTTTTCTACTTTTTTTTTTTTTCAGAGAATAGTGGGTTTTGAGTTTGCAACTACAGAGACTATTGGTTAAAAAGGTGGCAAGTCAGAAAAGACAGGGGAATGGTACTTACTTTTCCCCCATTACTCCAGGGCTAATTTTGGAGGGAATTAACACAATTAATGGAACAATTTCCCCCTCCCTAGCTTCATTCTGTTTTGACAACAGGTGTTTTTGGATGAGATTCCTGATCCTTCCCTGCCTCCACATGGACAGGGATCAAGAATGACCTGGACCCTGAGAAGGACCTGAGATAATAAACAATTGAGTATTCCAGAGCGGAAACAATAAATCTTTGAATATCTCTGACTAACCTGTCAGAGCAGAAAGAGTTCAGAACCCAGCGACAGAGTACAGGTCTTAAGCAAGGCAGGGTTTGGGTGCTGTGTGTAGGCTCTCACAACAGAGAAAAAACTAAAAAATAAGGAAAATAAGGAAAACAGACCCAACAGAAATAAAGAGAAAGACATACAGAAACATAGGGACACAGGGAGAGAGAGACGAGAGGGAGAGAGAGAGAGAGAGAGAGAGAGAGAGAGAGAGAGAGAGAGAGAGAGAGAGAGAGAGAGAAACACCACACACAGTAAAACAACCAGGGGTGACCACTAAACACTCAAACACCTGAACAGAGTGTTCCTGAATCCAGTAACATCTCATACCATTCTCTGACTTTATTTCAGTGACTGTGCTCACCCTCTGCTGTATGGCCAGACCAAAGATGCCTTAACAAGATTTACCTCCTGAGGTAAAAGACCGGGCAACTTTAAATTTTGTTTACTTTTAGGTTGGAGATTTTAATAATAATCAACCCCATATTTCTCCTTTAGAATCAGTCTAAACATAGTTAATTTAAAAACTTTGGTAGGTAGGGTTTGGCTTTCAAGGTATCTTTTCTTTACAACAGTGCATAGCACATTTTTTCTAAATTGGGCTAATATTTTTTTAAGCAATTACAGATGTTTCCTCTGTACACTCTTTGTCCATAGCTTTAACATTGTTCATGTTATTTTCTTCACAATCTGCATAATATTTTTAGCAAAATTAATTGAATTCTCATTAAATCCCAATAAACAATGATAAATAACCATATCCCAAACTTAATGTTATATTAAATTAAAATTTTTTCCATCAAACAATTTAATCCATTACTTTTAATTCAGTAGGAGCCTGTGACAACCACCCAAATCCAGATGCTGAGAGGCTCTAAGATGAACCCACTCCTGTTGACTGAGTTTTCTGTCCTGCCCAGTTCCCACAGTTGTTGAGTCCCAAAGAAATCACACAGAGGTCTACATTAGTTATAAACTGATTGTCCCATTAGCTCAGGCTTCTTATTAACTCTTATAACTTTTATCAACCCATTATTCTTTTTTTTTTATTCTTCGAGACAGGGTTTCTCTGTAGCTTTTTGGTTCCTATCCTGGAACTAGCTCTTCTAGACCAGGCTGGCCTCGAACTCACAGTGATCCGCCTGCCTCTGCCTCCCGAGTGTTGGGATTAAAGACATGCGCCACCACTGCCTGGCAAACCCATTATTCTTATCTATGTTAGCCATATGGCTAGGTACCTTTTTCAGAGGGCAATCACATCTTCCTTCCTCTGTGGTTGGGACAAGACTACAGAAAGAGCTTCTTTCTTCCCAGAATCCTCCTGTTCTCATTGTTCTGCCTCTACTTCCTGCCTGGTTGCCCTGCATATACTTCCTGCCTGGCTATTGGCCAAACAGCATTTATTTAAAACATAATTGACAGAATACAGAATTGTCCCACACCACACCCCTATGTCTTGAGGTCTGACATCTATGATTCTAAATCTGTGGGACCTACAAAAAATGATGGGTATCCACCAGAGAAAACTCATTGAACACAGGCTTTAGCCAGCATAAAGTTCTCATTAGGATGTTGAAACCACACTCTACATCCCAGATTCCAAATTAGCACCAAATCTCTCCTGGAATATCTTTTAAGCATAAAAATAATATCCTGGGGAAATACTCTAGTTCACAAGTACACTGAGACATAAACAGAACTAGAGATGTCAAAATACAAAATTAGTACACCTAGAGATTTTTCCCAAAACTATAGAATTTGATAGGTTGGTTCTTTGTTTTCATTTCATAATGTTGTCTACATGTTGAGATTTAGGTCATGAATGGTAGTTCCATCATGGAGTCATTAATGCTAGTGTTTATTACAGTTGTCTTCTCAAAATGAAATACATAAGAATACTCTAAATCATTTTAACATGTTCCAGTGCCTACAGTCCATTCTGCAACTCAAACAGCTCTTTTAAATCTAAACACCTGTAAAACTGAAAGTTAATTCACATATTTCCAATATACAATACTTCAAAATAACCATTTTCATTTCAAAAGGAAAAATAGTAGGAAAACAAGACTTGATCAAGGAAATCTCAAGCTCCAACAATGCAAAAACCACACATTTCAACACCATGTCTGTCTGGAGCATTTTGGTGGCATCTTTTGATTAGATGAAGTTCTACTGCTCCACTTCTTCCTGTAACAAATATGACCTCTCTTGGCCTGGGTTCACATTATGGCTACATTTTCCAAGGTAGTTATATCACGATCTTTGGATCTCCAATATCCTAAATTTTGCACTGTAACTTTAACTTTTTCTTCATAGCTTCCTATAAAGGCCTCACAGAGCATTCATAAAGAAATTCAAACATGACACTCATTGCCTGATCTTATTGGCATTAATAAACCTTATTATAATCTTCCAAAGCTTCAAAACCCTGGCATTTTGAGAGCCAGTAAAACTGGCATCAAGTGCAGGATAAATTGCAGTTACTCTACAAGCTTGAGATATAGTTTGGCCTCATCTTTCACTGATAAAATGACCTTTGTGTGGCTTAGTATTGGAACCTGAGAAAATACTCTATGTGGTTGTTTTGAGCAGGGAGTCTGTTAGTGGAATAATCAACCCCATATTTCTCCTTTAGAATCAGTCTGTACATAGTTAATTTAAAAACTTTGGTAGGTAGGGTTTGGCTTTCAAGGTATCTTTTCTTTACAACAGTGCATAGCACATTTTTTCTTAATTGGGCTAATATTTTTTAAACAATTACAGATGTTTTCTCTGTACTCTCTTTGTCCATAGCTTTAACATTGTTCATGTTATATTCTTCACAATCTGCATAATATTTTTAGCAAAATTAATTGAATTCTCATTAAATCCCAATAAACAGTGATAAATAACCATATCCCAAACTTAATGTTATATTAAATTAAAATTTTTTCCATCAAACAATTTAACCCATTACTTCCAAGTCAGCCCCACTCAAATATTCAGTATGCATTGACACAGCTGGCTTCTTCTTCAGGACACAACATAGAAAGCCGCTATAAAGGTTCCCCAAAGAGTCCTTGTTTCTCTATATAACCTCATGAGATGGACAACCAGTGTACACATGTTCCTTGATACTCTGGTTTTCTCAACCCCCACCATAGGTGCCCAAAACAATTTTCAGTTGTTTCAGACTATCCTTGTGCTTCCCACTAAGTTTCATTATCTCCATCATGATCTCCACACTTTCAGATGCCTCAGGTGATACCTTGTCTTGTCCTTCTGCTTGTGTCTATTTATTTTAATTGGGTCCACTGTTACCAGTTCTATTAAAATCATTATCTACCTATATTACCTTTGGGCATTTTGTCCCAATTAAGAACTGTGTTCCAGAACCTTTGTACTCAAAAGGATGTCCATATGTAAATAAAAAAGGAACAAAACTAGCCAATTTTTAAGAGGCAAGAATGGGGTTTTATTCATCTGGAGACTTCAATTAACCTGAGAATGACAGGACGAATTGTATTTAAGGCTTTGATTTGAAAACTTTAAAAACAGAGAGCTTCATTCTCATTTACAATGATGATCATTACTTTGGTGAGTGTCCTTTGAACATAGCTATTACTCTGAACTTCCTTGTTACCTACTAGGGATTTCCCAGAAATCCCCCACATCAGTTTCAAATGTTTTAAGAAGGGATGAAATTACAATTGCAAGTCCTGAATATTTGAGAAAAATTACATTTTTATCTAAGAAATAATCAGCAATATCATTGAAAAATGTGTGAAGACAGTGTTCCACCACTTAACATAAAGCCATCACAGATAAATATTGCTACAGTATTGAAGTTACATTTAAAAGGTGAGAGAAGTATCATGGACTATGGTAATTAAAATATCACATATAAAACCAAATCATTGTGTTTCTATGTCACCTATATAATAGCTTGTACTTTCAAATATTCTTTTCTTTATTCAAAATTTGCAAAATGTGCACAACTACACATAAACAAATCCTAGAAATGACTTAAGGATTAAAACATTTTATATAACACAAAATAGATTTGTATTTTTAAAAAATGCTATATGCAATAATGTTAATATATTTTTGTAT
Organism: Alexandromys fortis; assembly: GCF_014885135.2. Lineage (NCBI taxonomy): Eukaryota > Metazoa > Chordata > Mammalia > Rodentia > Cricetidae > Alexandromys > Alexandromys fortis. The sequence continues at coordinate 131,182 of NW_026067967.1, read as the reverse complement.
GTATTACACATATAATAAGATGTGTATATGCCTAGTGTAAAATAATCTTATACAAGTATTACTTTGAAAGCGGTTTTAAATATTAACTTTCTTCTGTAAAATTATGATTCTATTTCCCCCTCCCTTCAAACCATTCTTTATGCCCCTCTTTGCTTTCTTTCAATATCATGCCTTTTATTATTTGTTGTTACATATACATGTATGTAAATGTACAAATATATTCCTAAATGTAAGTATATGTATGTTTTGCTTGCATGGACTTTTGCATATCAGCTGCGTGCATACCTTTAGAGGCCAGAAAAGAATGCTATATCCCCTAGATCTGGATTTATGGATGGTGTGGGCCACATGTAGGTGCTGTAATCTGAATTTAGTTCCTCTGCAGAGCCAGCACCTGCCCTCAACTAATTATAAAAAACTCCAGTAGTGTTTGTAAAGACTTTTTCCTGACTGGAACCTTATGACTTTAGTCGTCAGTGTTTTAGTTTATTTAGTCCTTAGTGTTTTCATAATTTTTGCTATAATTATATGTTTAATATATGGAAATCATATGCAATATATACTTAAGAAAGATAAGCAATGCTTAACATAATAAATAAACAATGCAAAGTATTCAATTGATAGAATGTTCATTCTTATTAAGTTCGTTTCTCATCAGTAGCCAGGTCACCCAGTATATGTCCAATCTTGTCAAAACTTGCTTCTTTAAATAAACAAATTTGCAGTTGCTTGGTTTATCTCTTGACTTGTTAAGACTTATTTTGTCTCATCATGTGGTATGCTTGTTTCACTCAGCATAATGTTCTCCAGGACAATCTTTTTTTATGTAAATGGATGAAAGACACAATACAGATATCTCCACAGGTGCTGAAGTACTGATGAATTGTATTGTTGGAGAATACTTAGTGCATATTTATCCTGACACTCTTGAGGTAAATTTTCCATATATTTATGTTAAGTCCTCTTGTTCCATGGTGTTCATACCTACAATTAAAAAATATTTTTAGTAAGACTTATTAAAGGTTGAGTATTCAAAATAGCACCATTTCTATTGTGGTACTGATTTCAAATCTGTCAGCTTGCTTTTAAATAAAGTTTCTCTGTGTTCAAAAGCACAGTATCTGTGATTGTAATTAGTTCCTTTTGGAGTCCTTTTATTTGGGAATGGTCTCTGCCTCCAGAGACAATTTTTTAAACTTAAATTTTGTAATATCTGATAAAAGAATATTCCTTCTATTTTACTTAGGTTTCCTTATGCTAGAAATACCTGTTTTCCATCCCTACCATGTGTGTGGATCAATCAGATTAGACTTTTATAAATAGGACATGAATGGTTCTTTTTCTGACACTCTATATCTCTTGGTTTAAACAGATAAAATATTTCACTTAATTTAATTATATCTAGTAAAAAAGTAGAAAGTAAAGTAAAATTAAAGAATCAAGGTATGATAGATGGGCAACCATCAAATTATTGCTTTTGTTTTGTTAGTTTTGATTTAGTTTATGAAAACTGGGTTTCTCTGTATAGCTCTGATTGTCCTGGAATTATCTCTGCAATCCAGGCTGGCCTTGAACTCATCAATCCACCTGCCTCTGCCTTCTGAGTGCTGGGATTAGAAGGCTCGTGTCATCACTATCTGGCATTCTTTATATTTATTTATTCATTTTAGTTTTTGTATGTGAGTATTTTGTCTGCAAGTGCTTACAATGCAGGATGTATCTGTTTACTGCCTATAGACATTAGAAAGCATAATATCCCCAGGAAGTGAAGTTACAGGTGGTTATGAGCCTCCACGTGGCTGGCAGGATTCAAACCTGGGTCTTACGCCAAAGCAACAAGTTATTGACCACGTAGCCATCTCTGAATCTCAAAAGGCAACAAAATAAAAAAGAGATGATATCTTTTGACTCAGAGGATATAAAATTATTCGTAAAGATGCTATGTTCATTTAAAACGATGCAGCAAATGACTTTAAAATGATGCCACTCACTGTGTCATTTTAAGTAAATAAATTCCAAGAAAAGAAAATTCCAATTTAAGGGAGATAAATAAAATCATTACTACAGCCTTGATGGATATCATGATAACCTTCAACATATGTAAATCAATTTATAATCCATAACTTGTAGAGCTTTATTCTTGGCTACTTGTGGTTTCAAAAGATAGACCTCTTTATCTTAAAATTGAGTTTTGATACTTTGGTTTTGGATAAAAATAGTTGAATGCAATGTTTACATACAAAAGAAGCTACTTCCCAGTCTATCAGACTAACAGTGAAACAAATATTTAATGCCTCCCTTTTCCCAAGTCACTTCTTTCTTGTATTTCACTTTGTACTCCCTCTCCCCAGCATGCACTCTTTCCTCGAAACCACACACTTCCTGCTTCTAATCTCAGTTCCTGTTCCAGGTATAGTATACTTGACTAAAGTCTGTTTTTAACCAATGTTTAACTTCTGAAAACAGACTAAATAATTGCAGTATAATCACCTAGTCTTCTGGGAAAAAAATACTTCACCAGTAATTCCAATAACATTCACTAAAAATGAGTCAGAACTCACTGCTGACTGGAATGAGCAAAACAGCTAAAGGCTACTGAATTTATCCACACTTTCAATTTCTCAGAAGAAACACCAGTACCATTAATTATCACAGCTGCTTAAAGCAATTGTAAGAGATTTCCCATGAATAAATTCACAAACCTATTCACACTCCTAATAGACATTTATCAATCACCTAATTTCACTTTTTCTCTGCAGTAAAGATGCCAATCACATTGCAACACTATTTTCTGTTTACTATATTCCAACATTTGTTTCACATTTGAAATATATGCATGGTAAGAGTTTTAAAAACTTTCACAGATGTCATCCAATGCTTTTGCAAAAAAAGGGATTTATAATTATCTTGGCATATACATATGGATCTTTGTGAGAGGGTGCTCTTGGTATGTGACGAAACATCTTTTCTATATCATGACTCAGCCAAACGGGGAAAAAAAAAACCATGGATGCAACTTCCTGATTTGGTCTGTAGTTTCTAGGAAGTATCTTTTTGGATGCTATGAGTAATTGATAAAACTTGTGACAATATTTTAGAAAGCTAATCACAGCTTATCTTTAATTTTATATACTTTAGCATTTGCACTGCTAATTTAATACCCCTATAATTGATTAAAAATTTTAGACCTTATTTTGTTCCATTGAGAATTATTCAGAGAATATGTGTATATCCATAAATAATGGGAAAATTTGGTGTGACATTCTATACTATTCATTAGTGTCAGGCAAGCTTGAAGTCTAATTCATAAGAGGATAAAAGATGTAAAGTAGAGCATCATGTCTAGTTTTATGTATAAAATTTTCTTTGCCCAAGCATAACTCGCCAAACAATAGTTCTAGTAATTTTTGTGGATGTGTATGTAGATACTGCTCACATATACAAACCCTTGAATTTATGGTATTAAAACTGTCATCTATATTATGAATGATATTCAGGAAAACCTGAGATTTCTCCAAGAAGAAAATTTTGCCTAAAGCATGCTGATTTAACTTTGAATTTCCAGGTATATGACCTATTCTGATAGTCTCAGATATCCTAAAATTTGATATGATTGCTTAAAATCCCCCTTCTTCTATGATCATCTTAATTTCTCTTTCCTACCTGTTCTATTCTGTCCCTGTCTTGTCCTTCATTCTTAATTCCCAATCATTTTTCATGTAATATACATTTGTATGTATATAGGAAAATACTCATAGAATGTAAAGCAATTACATATGTATATACTTAAATCATAATATGTATATAAACCGAGTTTTAAAACTATATCCCACATTTTAATTTTCTCTGGGCATTTTTAATTGTTGCAGGTAGTTTATTTGGAAGAGCAACTTGCTATATATTAATCAAGTTAATATTTGGTAGGAAACTAGGCTTTATGAAAGTTATTATAATGTAAACCAACACTTAGGGTTTAGCATCATACAATTCAATTAGAAAGTCTGGCACATAAATGTGTATTAACAACTAAACATGATGAGAAAAATATACAAAAGTCAAAGCAACAAATAGATGATTATTTGACTTTTCACACATAAACAAAAGCTTTAGGAAACTGAAATAAAGAACATTAAAACAATGCTAGTAATCTTTCAATATTTTATGTTATTATCTGTTGCTGTTTTTCTTTTTTAGATAAACCTGTACTTTGAGACCATGATCAATTCCACCCTGGTGACCGAGTTCCTCCTGGAGGTTTTTGCAGAGACTTGGGAGCTAAGGCTCCTACTCAGTGTTCTGTTCCTGCTGGTGTACCTGGGCAGCCTGTTAGGGAACCTGATCATCATCATTGTTACCACAGTTGACCAGACCCTGAACACACCCATGTACTACTTTCTAAGGAATTTGTCCATCTTAGACGTGTGCTATGTTTCTGTCACTATCCCCAATGCCTGTGTCAACTCTCTCACTGGCCACAGAAATATCTCTGTGCTTGGCTGTGCAGCACAGGTCTTTTTGGTCTTCTTTTGCGCATGTGTAGAGGTTCTCTTTCTCACTGTCATGGCTCAGGACCGCTATGTGGCCATCTGTAAGCCTCTCCTCTATCCCGTGATCATGAACCACCAATTCTGTGTTCAGATGACACTGGCTTCCCTATTTATCTGTCTTATCCTTGCGAGTGTACACACTATCGAAACATTCCAGCTCTCCTTCTGTCACTCCAATGTTGTCTCTCAGATCTTCTGTGACATCCCCTCTTTGTTGAGGATTTCTTGCTCAGATGACTTTATAAACAAACTCTTGATGCTTCTGACTGCCATCGGGTTCAGCGGTAGCTGTTTTACATCCATTGCCATATCGTATATTCACATATTGTCGACTGTGTTGAGGGTTCCTGTCAAAGGAGAGCGAGGGAAGGCCTTTTCCACCTGTATCCCTCACATTATTGTGGTGTCTATGTTTTTTGGTTCTGGTGCCTATGTGTATCTAAGATTTCCAGTATCCTCACAAGCAGTTCATGAGATTGCTTTTTCTGTATTTTATACTGTTTTCCCACCATTCTTAAATCCTATCATCTATAGTCTTAGAAACAAACAGATAAAAGAGGCTGTGAAGAAAGTAATGTTAAAATTTGTTTTTCCTTAGGAGAAGATAAAACATACTTCTATTGATCATGGTTTTCAAGAGGAAGAGAACTGACTAAACACACACACACACACATGCACATATAAATAGAAAAGCACACACCACAAAGCATTTCCCTTTCATTGAAGAAATACTTTTTACATATTTTATACAGAATACTTAACCCACTTTCTATGCTTCCTAAGCCCTCCTCACCTGTCCTCCCATTCAGAGCCATCCTTTTTTTCTCATTAGAAAACAAATAGACTAGTAAGGGTTAATAATATAATAAAATAATATAAGATAAGCTAAAACAAAAAACTATTTATTTGTGCATCAAAATAGCACAAAATAAAAAAGTGGAAAAGAGCCCATGAAAAGGTCGAAAATAACAGACATAGATGCAGAGTCACAAGCACTCAAACACTGAAGAAACCCATAAAAACCACTAAATTGGAAGCAGGAATATATATGCAAAGGATCTGATGTTTGTGATGATGTCTGTGGCCCATTTTATCAGAGGGGCTTGTAGAACTCAAGCTGTGCAGAGCCAGCCCAGCCCTTTGCAAGCCCTAGAACACCAGGCCATGGCCCTGTCTGGACAATTCAACAGGAGAACTTACCCTCCGACTCAGGGGAGGGTTTGATGCTCCAACTAAGGAAAGATGGTGCTACCCTAACCACAGACATTCACCTCACCTGGACGGCACACGAGAGTTTATCCTGTGGTCAGGGATGCAGGTGAGCCAAATCTGAGGGTGTGAGAGCAGTAGAGCTGACCCTACCTCCCTAAGAGGAACTGGGGAAAAGGTTAACCTACCTTGCTGGGACAAAACAACAGAGCTGGCCCTGGAAATATACCGTGGTGCCGTGAATCTGAGAACCTGAGAGCAGGAGAACAGGCACCTATCCTTGCTATAGGTTGAATCGGGTGAGCTAGAATGACTGAACTGGAGAATGTTCCTGGGTAGTGACAGGAGGGAAAGCTGGCAAAGTGACCAACCTAACATCCATTCAGGCACAGAACCAAGGCTATGAGTTGGCACACCCCAACATCATGCAAGCCTATGAACTCCGGGAACATCTGAAGGGTCAAAACAGCAGGATCTCCATAATTTAGGAAAACTGGATATCCAAGAGGAGCCTTGGTGAGAATCCACTCTCAGTGGTGTAGCAGAAACCATTGGCAGTTTCCCAAGGGACTAACTGGGGACATCGCCTTGGGCTCCTGGGAGCCACTCTAGGTTCAAGTCTCTTGCCAACACTAAGGTGGCTCTTTTAACTAAGATATGTGCTTCCCTGCTCCCCTATCCGACCTTCCTTTATCCCAATCTTCCTGTTTCCCCAAGTTCCCCCAATCCTCCCCTTCTTACTTTTCTCTCCCTGTCCCCCCTTATCCCCAACCCACCCCACCCCCAAGATCCCAATTTTGTCCCCGGCAATTTTATCTACTTCCCTTAGCCAAGAGGATAACTATATGTTTTTTCTTGGGTTCACCTTCTTCTTTAGCTTCGTTAGGTTCACCAGGTATACACTCCGTGACCTTTATTTATGGCTAGAAACCAATTATGAGTGAATACATCCCATGTTCATCTTTTTGGGTCTGGGTTACCTCGCTCAGGATAGTGTTTTCTATTTCCATCCATTTGCAAGACCAATGACTCAAGGTAATGAACACTTGCAAGTCAAGATGGATGAAAGGGTAAAATGGGTGACTTAAGGGGCCACACTACAGTCTTTATGACAAGAGTCCTTTTTTCTTTTTTGTCTTGTTTCTCTGTTTTTTTCATGTGGGATTTCGCAAAATGCATGATGTGAAATCCACAAAGAATTAAACTTACTAAAAAGAAAAGTAATTTATAAGTTTTCACTATTGCCTCAGTCTATGCAAGAGAACTTTTATAGTTTTAATGTTTATCTGTTTTATTTATGAATGGAAATACACATAAGATTTCTTCTTATGTAGCTTATTACTCTCTCAGGTGCCTAACCCTTCGTTCATTTACTTAATTCTTGAAGACCACCACAAGATATCAATCAGCTGGGAAACTCCCCTCAATTTTCCCTTATATCACATCTGAAAAATAGTCAGGGAGTATTGTATTCGGTGTGTGTATTTAAACAACAATAATTTTTAAACAGAACAAATGGATTTGAGATAAATTCAGAAGGACAAGGAATAAGTTGGAAGGGTGAGTGTAGATGAAATGAAATCGATATAGTATACATGTAGGAAATTTTAGAAAATAAAATAAATGTGAACAAAGAATTCTTTGTATTGAAGTATTTTCTCTGATAGTTTCAAAACTTTGACTTTTAACATTGATGACTTTGAGATTTAATAATTTATGGAAAGACACAGGTGAGTAAGCAAATTTATTTAAAAACGAAAGTATGTCAGGAATGAGCACATAACAGAGTGAGTGACATTGCAAGTGAGAAGCATGATTTCAAGGGTGATTTTGTTTATTTTGTGTGTTAGCAGATCTCATTTCAAGGTTATCTTTAACTCAATCAGGATTAGTTGACTCTCATTTTGTTCTAATCAGGTTCTTATGTTGCTCTGAAGTTGAACAACAACAATGAAAAAACCCTAATGTACAAATAGAGATTGAAATAATGAGTTTCAAAAAGGGGCCAACTGCCCCATAATTTTTGCTTACTACTCAAGTTCCATGTGTATAAGGTGATATCCTAATCATTTACAGAGGCTTTAGTGAGTTACATATTGCTCAGAATTGAGTATATAGGGATAGTATGAAATCGTCAGAGCAGATTGCAGAACGTTCCTTTATTTTCTGAATGATTGAGAAGAATAGTTGGGTTTTTCTGTCACAGATGAAGTCAAATAATGAGAGAGCTAAACACTGACCTGATCCATGCATGATTTCCAGCTTGTAATGTTTTGTAATACTGACTATAGAATATAATTAACATAATTGAACATGAGAACATTGTGGAAAATTCAAAGAAACCTTGGTTATTTTTATACCCATTTTTTTAAAAAAAGAAAACAAAACAGAATGTGCAGAAGATAATGAGGAATAAAAAGCAATCTTTCCTATCAGACACATTACAGAAAAAATTCAGGCAGAGACAAGTGATTACTGCTATTATTATAATGGTTTCCACTACCTCTTAACAGCCACCAATAAAAAAATTTTGCCTTCACAGACGAGGAGAATACTGCCTCAATTGCAGACATTAGACTAAAGGACATATATAGAACACAATGGTTTAGAATACCTAGTATCTTTCTATAAATACTGTGTACAGTTCTTCTGATGGTGCATTATAAACTAGGATAAATCTCAAATAAGCCACTGTACTCAATTTGTTGCTCTCTGCTATTATAATGATTCACAACAAGGTAGAATCTCATAAAAACCAAGTATGAAACTTTCTTGAGAGTTAATTGCTTTCTATGATATGGACACATTTAACCATTGTCATGTTCGTCTTCTGTATATGCAATCTATTAAAAGATCTATCAAGTGATTTATTTATTATTTATTATTATTTATTTATTTATTTATTTATTTATTTATTTATGATTTCTGCCTCCCCCCCTGCCACCGCCTCCCATTTCCCTCCCACTTCCCCAATCAACTCCCCCTCTCTCATCAGCCCAAAGAGCAGTCAGGGTTCCCTGTCCTGTGGGAAGTCCAAGGACCACCCACCTCCATCCAAGTCTAGTAAGGTGGACATCCAAACTGCCTAGGCTCCCACAAAGCCAGTACGTGCAGTAGGATCAAAACCCAGTGCCATTGTTCTTGACTTCTCAGCAGTCCTCATTGTCCACTAAGTTCAGCCAGCGAGTCCGGTTTTATCCCAGGCTTTTTCAGACCCAGGCCAGCTGGCCTTGGTGAGTTCCCGATAGAACATCTCCATTGTCTCAATGTGTGGGTGCACCCCTCGCGGTCCTGAGTTCCTTGCTCGTGCTCTCTCTCCTTCTGCTCCTGATTTGGACCTTGGGGTTTCAGTCTGGTGCTCCAATGTGGTCTCTGTCTCCTTTCATCGCCTGATGAAGGTTAATATCCAGGAGGATGACTGTATGTTTTTCTTTGGGTTCACCTTCTTATTTAGCTTCTCTAGGATTGCAAATTATAGGCTCAATGTCCTTTATGGCTAGAAACCAATTATGAGTGAGTACATCCCATGTTCCTCTTTTTGGGTCTGGCTTACCTCACTCAGGATAGTGTTTTCTATTTCCATCAAGTGATTTTTAGATATTTATTAATTCCTTTCAAAAGATAAAAATCTTAAAGCTTTGCCTGGAGAGATGGCTCTACCCCTAAAGGTTAGGTTCACAACCAAAAGATGTCTTAAAATATTCTTGAAAACTGTAATGACTTTTGTCACTCTCAAATCACTTGATATGTTAAGTGAAAGGAGTCCTTTGAGTAGAAATTTTGAAGTAGCCTTTTCAGAGCACTATTAACTTCAGTATTTCTCAGGGTGTAGATCACAGGATTAATTGCTGGAGATAGTACAGGATACAGTACAGAAAACAACCTGTCTGTAATTGATGTTGTATTTGAGGGTGGCTTCAGATAGACAAAGCAAGCAGTACCAATGAAAACAGTGAACACAATGGGGTGGGGGACACAGGTAGAAAACGCTTTGGACTGCCCTTTAGTAGCAGGAATCTTCAGTACAGTAGAGAAAATGTAAGAGTAAGAGATCACCACACAGAAAATACAAGAGATACCTAGACACAGAGTAATCCCAAGACTTGTGTAAATGGCAACAAATAAATCAGATCCTTACCAATGAGGGAACATTGCAGAAAATCTGTGGAATTACATTAGAACCACAGAAAGGCACAGAAAATATGACAATTGTGTAGCTGGCTGCAAAGAGCAATGCAATGATCCAAGATTCACCCATCAGCAGGACACATGTGACACTACTCATAATGGTCTCATAATGCAGGGGACGACAAACAGCAACATTATGGCAGTCAGGAGAAATACTTCCTCTGCTCCAAAGCAGGACATGGAAAATAACTGGCATGCAATCCAATAGTAGAAATGGAATTGTTCTGAGTTAAGTTACTGACAAAGAAATTTGGAATTAGGATAGACGCGAGACAGACATCCAAAACTGACAAGTTCTTCAGGAAGAAGTACATGGGTGATTGGAGTTTCTGATCCAGGGTGATGAGAGTGATGATGAGGAAGTTACTCATTAGAATCACTACATATATTAACAGAAAGGACTCTCTGAACATGGCGGACAATGAGCGCTGATGAGAAGCCAAGGACAATGGCACTGGGTTTTGATCCTACTGCATGAAATGGCTTTGTGGTAGCCTATCCTGTTTGGATGCTCACCTTCCTGGACCTGGATGGAGGAAGGAGGACTTTAGACTTTCCACCGGGCAGGGAATCCTGACTGCTCTTCAGACTCGTGAGGGAGGAGGAATGGAGTGGGGGAGGGGGAGAGGATTGGGGGGGAAGGGGGAAGGAGTGGGGGAGGGGAAGAAGAGTGGGAGGAGGAGGAGGGAAATGGGAGGCAGGGAGGAGGCCCCATAAGGATGAATCCAGTTACTGCAGTGATATTGGGCATAAAATATTCTTTCATAACCTGACAGATGAGGAAAAGTCAATAGAAATTTTCAAAGTCCTGAACACTTACATAAATGGACAGATTCCGTGGAAAAGAGTCAGGAACCGACCTAAATTGCTTCAACATTTTCATAAAATTCTCATTTTCTTCCCTTACTATCTTAAGCTCCCCCACTCCCTCTTACGTTTGTCTATGTATGTCTCTTTCCCCTCTCCTTCTTCTCACTCTCATTCCCTTACTTTCCCTCACCTTTTGTTCTCCCTCCCATTCAGTAATGTTTTTTAGGATGTTTTATATATTACGCTGCTAAGCAAGTTTCTACAAATGGTCTTTATAACCTTTGCTCATAAACTCTTAAAATAAAGTCTAAGGAGCTAGATCACTATGTGATATAAATTAATCTAATTTTCAAAAAATGTCATTTTAAAGTTAGCAGGAAATTTTCATTGCTTACCATAGATTGTGTTGCATTTAAAAAGTAATAAATATTTAAAACATAGAAAATAAAGTTTAGAAAAGCTGAAAAAGGAAATGGAATAGTGTCATTTAATCTTGTGGCCTCAAACTTACTTTTTTATTAGATGCTTATGAGATTGTGCTATAAAGAACCTGTCCCAATTATTGACCATTTGTGTCAACTCTTTGCTTAAATGATTTTATTAAGAAAATTTAATAAAGATTAAATGATGCAGTCTCTAAAATTGCTACAAATACCCAATGCATATCTAAGCGTAGGATAAAATATTGCTTTTTTGCAATTATTTCCCTTGTTTTGATTGTTTAAGACACTGACTAAAATTGTTGTTCTGATATTAAGCCTCCCATGGTGTTTACCTCCAGCTGGTAAGAATTGCACACTCTTGGGTTGAAGAAAAGTTATTTAACTAAGGTGTTTCAAATTTATTAGCTGCTGTCTTTTAAAGCATCTATTCCAGACTACAGAAGACCACTCTGCTAATTATTATTAATTTTTGAAGTGACAGAGGCTAGGTATTTATGTTTTTATTTGTTTGTGCATATCTATATTAAGGGGTATCTCTACTAGGATGTGGTTTATTTGTCTTTTATTTTATTTTAAACTAAGCCTTAGAATTACATTGAGGTTCAATCAAAGAAAATAATGTACATCTTGTGATTTAAGTTGAGGCAGACTAGGAAGATCATTTTCTTATAAGCCCATGTTTTTCATCAATTTTCAAAATCAGAGGATTTAAGGAACTGCACATCATTCATGGAATGTGTTATTGACAGTGGTTTTGAATTGTTGGACTATACTTCAGAATGTAGAATCTCTTTGAGTTTCGCTTGGATGATATAGATGAGTAATTTGTCTCAGTATGTGTGAGAATAAGATATAATAAGGTAAGGAACATAAATATTGTTTCATTTCATCGCTTGGAGTCTGATAACTTATAGTGAAAGTGACTATAAAATACATTTAATATAATTGAAAGAGGTCATATATTGTATTTTTTTGAGAAATGAGAACACAATTAAATATAAAAGATGTATAATTGTTCTGATACAGCATAGACTCTCCAAAGAGATTTCATATATCATGATGAAAATATTTCATATTGTAAGATACTGAAATTTTTACCAAGGGAAATCTTTCATGGATGAGTAATTTCTTCTGCAATTTTCGTTCATTCCACAACATTTTTCTATGCAGTGGTAGGAAAATTCACCTGCATCAAGTAAGAGGTAATGCTTTTCTGACCTACTCAGAGGCTATTAGAAACACATGAAAATGTTTTGTGGCGATTGTTCCTCCGGAGAAACAACACCTACTACATACACAAGATACAGAACCAAATAAACACAAAAGTCATTCCACCAAAGTGCAACGTGGTAAACCAATGAGTTTATTGGGGTTATTTATCTACAGTAGCATGGGGGAGACAAAGCCAGCTATATCATAATATCCTATTATTCACGAAGTTGGTGACAACTTACAAAGGCTGCAATCCTACAGCTGTATACATGATATTTAGATCATCCCACAAGTTAGAGAGCATCAAACAATCACTCAGGATAGTGAGAGAGTCCCCCTCACCCCAGCAAATGTTTAACATTTCTATAATTATGAGAGAGAGAGACTTGTCTATATTGCTTTTAAGTCTCTAGAACTTGTTTAGGTTATTTAATTCTTTTGACAAACAAGCTTGCCTTCTCTCACCTGTAAATAATGTTTATACTGAAAAAAAATTGCAGGAAAAGATCAACAAAATTTCAAACTCTTCACTGTCTTTCTGATAGTACCATTAAACTGAGTGGCCATTATTTACATTGTATAACTTGTCTCATATAATCTAGCACCATGTTAATTTTTGCTCTGTTTCTATTGGATTGGCTTTGCTGCTGTGTCTCTCACTATTACACAGACTAGCATAGGAACCATAGGTAGATTTACCATTATAACTCACATTATCCCCCAGGTAAATTGGTCATTTTTTTAGTTAGTGAATCAGTTATGCAGTAAATGAACCTGATATGAAATTATAAAATAACCTAACATTAAATCTTGATATAAAAATTAATAAATAGGTTTAGAAAATTATATATCTCTAAAGAGGAGAGTTTTATCATACAGTAAAAGAAACTGGTAATATGACTTTATTATGTAAGTCTGATGAAATCTAATTTCCTGATATTATATCTTACCAACCCTAACTAAACTTAAAATTTATTTAGTCTATTTAGTTGAGGCAAAATATTATCTGTAATTATTTTTCTAACGTCAAAAATTACAAATCTTTCTTTTAAATTGTGAGGCCATATTCCACTGACAGATATTTTGAAGTGTTCAATGAAGTGAACCCCTTAGACAGAGATTTTGCTTCAACCTCCTAAGAGCACACTTGACATCGGTGTTTCTCAGGCTGTAGATCAAAGGATTAAGAACTGGAGGTAGCACAGTGTATAGAAGAGAAAAAAGACTATCTGTAATTGATTTTACATTTGCAGGTGGCTTCAGATAGACAAAGCAAGCAGTAACAACAAAAACAGTGAAAACAGTGAGGTGGGGGATGCATGTGGCAAGTGCTTTGGACTGACCCTTAGTGGTAGGAATCATGAACACAGTGTAGAATATGTAAAAGTAAGAGATCACTACACATATAAAGCAAGACAGGGCTACACACACACCAGTTCCAAGACATGTATAAATGAACAAAAGAATCTTGGAACATGAAATTCTTAGCAATGAGGAAACAGCACAGAAAAACTGTGGGATCACATTGGAGCCACAGAAAGACATGGAAAATGTGCCAGCTGTGTATATGGCTCCAAAGAGTACTCCAGTAGCCCAGGAAACACTCACCATCAGCACACAGGTACCACTATTCATGATGGCATCATAGTGCAGGGGACTGCAAATGGCAACATAGCGGTCATAGGACATGGCAGTCAGGACAAATAATTCCCCTCCTGAAAAACAAGTCATTAAAAATACCTGAACTGCACAACCAAGCATGGAAATGGAGTTGTTGTGAGTTAGGCTATTGATAAAGAAATTTGGGATAGGAACTGACACAAAAAAGATATCCAACAAGGACAAATTCTTCAAGAAGATGTACATGGGGGTTTGAAGCTGCAGGTCAATGATGATGAGAGTGATGATGATCAGGTTACTGGCTAGGGCTGTGATGTAGATCATTAGGAAGAACACTCCTGGATGTCAGAGAAACCCTTAAGGATGAATCCAGTTACTGTAGTGTCATTAGGCATACTAGATTCTTTTCAGGTTTTCTTGATTCAGCTGTGGAAACTTAACTGTTCTGAATTAAATAAAATATGATATAATTTAATATTATAATTTTAAGTCTATGGTCTTAATAAGTTTAAGAACAAATTTTCATGGTTTTTAGAACGTCTGTTTAAATATAAGCAAGTTATTCTTTTATGAATATTGAGTCTATCCCAGCAGGTAGTAAGAAAGGATTTTGAATATTTGAACAACAGAGTCTTGATAGATAGTTAAAAAGATATATCTAAAAATTACCAATATGATAATTACACATGTATCAAAAGATCGTATTACCACATACAATATGCAGTTTCTCTGAATCAATATGCATAAAAAATAGGAAATTGCAGAAAAATAAAATTCATAACAGGTTAAAATAAAATTTAATGTTTTCTTATAATCTTTAGGCACAAAACTTGCATTCTATGAGTTTGGACAACAAAATTTTGATCAACTTACAACAACTGTATCAACATTTTCTTAACAGCTTTCATGAAAAAAATGTTCAAAAAATAGCACAGATTTATATAATTCTTTACTTAAACCACTGCAAATGCTCCATCGAAATCTAAGGATAAGATGAAAGCTTGGCATTTCCTATAATTTAATTTGTACTCAATTGTCTTAATCTTTGAGAGAATTGATGATCAGCACGGAAGACAAGCATTGTGTTTACCTGTAGCCAGCAATGCTCTCCCTTAAAGGCGGAAGAAAAGATAGATTTACTAGGATATTTCCAATTTATGAGCAGTCATCTTTTACATCATCTACAAAAGACCACCAAGAAGTCTTTATTCCTCTCCCATAATTTTCTTGTACAAGAAAGGATTGTAGGCCAATGACTCACTGGTGAAGCTGACCCCATAAGAAGGAGTCATAATCAAACTGTGAAGAAATAGCAAATCTTCAAAATAAAGCATTAGGCATATATACAACATGCAAAGCAAATAAAGATGGTTCATCCTGACATTTCCCTTTAGATTAAACACTGGTTGCCTAAGAAGAGCCAATCAGCAGGACACTGCTGATGAATTGTGTGATCCGTGGTAAGGCTCAACCTGACCACAGTCTGACCTAGGAGCTTCTATGAACTTCCCGCTTCATCTTGAAGTTCATGTCACTACTTTTAGAAGACAAAGTTATTCAATACAGTTATATATGTTAAATCCCTTTCCTGTCACTATTATTTTTAATGTTTGATTACTATTGAGATCAAATATTTCTGATGTACATTAATATTCAAAAGCCAGAAACTTATGGCATAGGATTCCTTTAAGGAATCTCCAATCAAATATTCCCTAATTTTCTTGAATATTTTATCATGTCCTATTGTTTGAAATTTAATTTTCAATATTATCTGCTGTGTCTTGATACAAGTCAAGCGCTGCATGTCAAACTATATTATTTGATTATTATATCAAAATTATTTAGGTAACTCTATTGTTTACTTTCTCTCTATGTTTGTATGTTTCTATGTTTGTATATATATGTTTGTATGTGTTAATATGTGTGTGGTACTGAGATTATATGACTGAGACTAATATAAACTGTATGGGCACTTCTTATTCTCCACCAGATGAGGCAAAGTTAATTATGCACAAGCATGTATCTATATTTTAATAAACAATGAAACATCTTCACATAGCATAATTTAGGGCATTAAAAATTTACTGATCAGTCAGTTGCCTGCTTACTCTTAAGGGATCTCTACCAATGTACACAGAACAAGTATAGAAGTCAAAATCCACTGAAGACAGCATTTTAGGTAAGCCTATTTCTAATGCAACATAAGATAAATCCTACTAGGAATATTTACAAAAAAGCTGTCTGTGTGTACATGTGTGGTAGAGAGATGAGAGTTTGGACACTTGTCAGACTATTACAATCTTCAGGAAAAACAGGAGGAAGGAAATATAAGATATAAAGGTGAATAAATCACTACTAAATTACATTGCTTTTTAACAATTTTTTAATTTCCTTGTTATCTATAGTATTTTAAAATGTTTTAAGAAACATATTTTAACATTTTAACAATGAAAATTTGAAACGTACCTGACAAAAACTCAGATTCTTCACACTTCCAGAATAGAGTTAATCTTTATATTTTCCAGCATGTTGATATGAGAAGGGAATTTTTCACATCTTTAATAGTTCAGGTTAGCATTGGATCACCTGCTAGCAAATACAACATGTAGCTCTCATTGGGAAATTCTGAATTCAAACAATATTTAGATAATATTAAGGTTGTTATAAAATTAAAAGTTATGAGTTAAACTGTCTTCATATCTTATCCTGAGAAAGCAAATATTAGCAACAAGACAATACTTCACCTTTTTATAAAAATGTTGTGGATTCATTTTAATCCATACATAATTAACGTATTCCTAACAGTCCTTTTGAAGTCACTGGGCTACTCTCTAGGAGTCCCAAAAGGCACATCTTTATGGATAGCCTTGTTAAGAACCCATGCAAAGATAATTAGTGTTGCAATAACTGCTACTTTCTAAAAATGAAATTTATCAGTTCCAAGATAGGTAAAAAGGAACATGAGTGTATATTCCTCAGAATTAAATTAATAAAGTTAGGTTCAGAACTTAAATATAGAAAATAGAGCCACCACACCCAGTGTACACCCAGTACATCCTCCTGTGAAGGTCAATCCTCGCTCAAAATGTGCTTAGAGACACTCGAGTCTCTAAATCTCTAAACAAAATTTCATCTAGTTGAGAGTAAATATTAGCCATCTCATTTCTTGTCACCTTGATGACCAAATGGATTCCTTTTAAATCATAACACTATACAAGGGTTCTTAAAGTCTTTATCTAATTTACTAATGCCAAGCTTGTTTATCACACCTCTACATACCACTAAAGCCTTAGAAGGTCTAATGCTGATCAAATATGTTTTCCATGGTCTTGGAGAGATGATTTACTGGTTAAAGTTGGTATTGCCAATCCTGAGTACTCATTTGTTTCCCATAACCCACATTAGGAAACTCATAAATGTCCAAAACTCCAGCTTCTGATGACATCCTCGACCAAATGTACTCACCACTTCACACACATACATAGACATATTTTAAAACAAAATTAATATTTTACATGTATGATCCATTTTTTCCTCTGGAAACTACTAACAATCTCTTGCCTGGCCTTAAAAACTCAAAAATCAAATTATACATATTATATAGTCAATGACAGACCAAATATTACCATTATAAGCCAGAATAATGAATGAAAAGTAAGTTAAGGAAATATCATTTAAAAGTAAGACTAAAATCAAATATAGAAATCAAAAAAGGATTTAGGTCTGTATTTGGAATCCTGTGTTTAAGATGGAAGCATTCACATTTCATAAACTTGAGCCATCCCACTTATCCCAGATCTCCAACTTAGATCTTGTGTCCTTTGTCATCAAATTGTCTCTACAACACATCTTCAGCTTTCCATTTAGACAAATAATGTTCTTAGTATTGCCAACACCTTGAGGTTTCATTATATCCTAAGCTTTACCTTTTCAGTTCCCTCTAAACCTTATTATCAATAAATCAATATTAACTAATCACATATTATCTGGCTTCTT
Source organism: Alexandromys fortis (assembly GCF_014885135.2). Classification (NCBI taxonomy): domain Eukaryota; kingdom Metazoa; phylum Chordata; class Mammalia; order Rodentia; family Cricetidae; genus Alexandromys; species Alexandromys fortis. Next base: position 113,157 of record NW_026067967.1, on the reverse strand, counting down.
CAGCTTTCTAGAACTTTGGTTGAGTCTTCTTGAACTTGTCATTCTACCATAGTACATTTCAACAAATTATTGTGTATCACACTTGTGTCACTGGTGAGTTCTGCTGTCAAGTAACACAAAGCCAGCATCCTGGACCACAGTTTCTGTGGCCTATGTATGTCTTTGATGCTGACCCTGGGGAAATATTTCCCTAAGTAAGAATTTTTTTAAAATATTTATTTATTATTTATACAATATTCTGTCTGTGTGTTTGCCTGCAGGCCAGAAGAGGGTACCAGACCCCAATTGCAGATGGTTGTGAGCCACCATGTGGTTGCTGGGAATTGAACTCAGGACCTTTGGAAGAGCAGGCAATGCTCTTAACCTCTGAGCCATCTCTCCAGCCTAAGTAAGAATTTTGCAGTATGGAACTACTAAGGTATTTGGTTAAAAACTTTTTCTTTCAATGTATTTACAAGTTAACAAGTTTATACGTGGAATTTTACTCTCAAAGGACCTTCTTATTTTTTCATGTATGAAATGGCGTTTTTGATTACTGGGACAAACTATAAGTGTTTTGTACACCTTCTTATGGTCCACAACTTTCAAATCATTAAACTCATTCCTCATCATTTGTAAGTTTTTGTTATCTTTCAGAAGGTTCTCACCATAAAAGCCTTGAGTAGTAACCATTTTGCTGCCTGAATGCTGTGCTTTCTAAAAGTTCCTATGCCAAGAACTTAGTCAAATACTGTTGAACTCAGTCTGACACAATATTTCATGATATTCACAGGCTTCATGAAAGTTCACTTCATGAAGTAACAAAAATGATTTGAATCCAGTTTACAATGCCAACAGAGCCCATGTTTTCCTTATGAAGCCTCATGAGCCACGTTTCCATTGTCTGAGTTATTGTGGGCATTGTTGGACTCCTTGTTTTGTGATTTTCCTTCTATTACTTTCTGTAAGGCTGGATTTGTGGCTACATATTGTTTAAATTTGTTTTTATCTTGGAATATTTTGTTTTCTTCGTTGATAGTGAACGAAAACTTAGCTGGGTATAGTAGTCTCTTCTATCAGGTTCAGCGTGGTCAGATTTATATTGATGTCTTTAATCCATTTGGACTTGAGTTTTGTGCATGGTGACAGATATGGATCTATTTTTATTCTTCTGCATGTTGAAATCCAGTTATGCCAGCACCATTTGTTGAAGATGCTTTCTTTCTTCCATTGTGTACTTTTAGTTCCTTTGTCAAAAATCAGGTGTTCATAAGTTTGTGGGTTAATATCCGGGTCTTCTATTCGATTCCATTGGTCGACTTTTCTGTTTTTATGCCAATACCAACCTGTTTTCATTCACTGTAGCTCTGTAATAGTTGAAGTCAGGGATGGTAATGCCTCCAGAAGTTCCTTTATTGTATAAGATTGTTTTGGCTATCCTGGGTTTTTCGGTAGAATTGTCATTTTTACTATGTTGATCCTACCCATCCAAGAGCATGGGAGGTCTTTCCATTTTCTGGTGTCCTCTTCAATTTCTTTCTTCAATGCCTTAAAGTTCTTGTCAAATAGATCTTTCACTTCCTTGGTTAGAGTTACCCCAGGATACTTTATGCTATTTGTGGCTATCGTAAAAGGTGAAGTTTCTCTGAATTCCCTCTCTGCTTCTCTACCCTTTGTGTATAGGAGGGCTACTGATTTTTTTTTGGAGTTGATAATGTAGCCTGCCACTTCACTGAAGTTATTTATCAGCCGTAGGAGTTCTTTGGTAGAGGTTTGGGGGTCACTAATGTACACTATCATATCATCTGCTTAACCATGTACATGTGCAAGAATTACACTGGTGTTGTGGCCAGACAGACCTGGTGGCCAGTGTTGTCATCTCTGGGTCATGGAGACATTGGGGCATGGGCCACTGCTGAGGGCCATGTCAGGTCTGTGATCCTGCAGTAGCCTGGTTCTGAGGTGGTATCCATGGTTGTTATTACCACCAGAGGCTCTGTAGATACCCAGGGTTTAGTCAGTCACGTGAGACCTTGTTGCTGACTGGCATACTGACAGGAGGGATATACTGATCTGGGTGGCCTGTGCTGACATCGAGTCCATGGTGACAATGGGCCAAGCTGCTGCCAAGGGTCATGTGTACATTCATGGTCTTGCAGCTGGGGCATGTGATGTATGTGTCCCAGTTTAGCACAGGAGCCCATTGAAACTATGATGTGCTAAGCAAGCCCATCTCTTCACTGGCCCTGGGATACCAGGTGCTGCCCCTCCAATCCCCTTCCAGGGATACCTGGAAACTCCAATAGGAGAGCTGACCCTGCTCCTTAGGGGAGAATTCATTGACTGCACTCAAGAAAAAGGCCCTAACCCTAACCACAGATATTTACCTCACCTGTCAGCACATTAGATTTGACCCTGTGGTAGAGGATACAGGTGAGCAGACTGCGAAGGTGTAAGGCAAGAGAGTTGCCCCCACCATTTACCCTACAGCACTAGGTAGAGAGGGCCCTGCATCTTGCCTGGGCAAAACAACAGAGCTGGCCTTGTTGATATACACGTGGGTGACACGGGTCCGAGACCCTGAGAGCGGGAGAACTTGCTCCTTGCTGGGGGCTAATTTGGGTGAGCTAATCAAGAGAGTATTGGGGAACTCACCTAGTTAGGGCCAGGAGAAAAAGCTGGCAGACTGACCAACCTAGCTACCACTCGGGCTGAGACATGAGCTATGAGTTAGCCCACCCTAATCTCCAGTGAATCCACGAACAGTTGAAATATCTGAAGGGGTCAGAACAACGGGATCCTCAAAGCATAGCACAACAGATTCTCCAAGAGGAGACCCAGTGGTGTAGCAGAACAGAGGCCTCTATCCAATGACTCCAGGCAAGGAACACTTGCAAGTAAAGATGGACCAAAGGGTAAAGACTAAACAGGCCACACTACAGATTCCATTAAAAGGGTCTCCTTTGTTTTTCTCTTTTTGGTCTTGTTTTGTTTTGTTTCTGTTTTTAGAATGCATGATATGAAATCCACAAAGAGTCAATAAAAAGTAAAGAAGAAATGGCTAAATTGTCACTCTATTGCTTCAGTCTGTGCAGCAGCACTTTTTTTTCCTTTTTTAAATTTATTTATTTATTTATTAAAGATTTCTGCCTCCTCCCTGCCACTGCCTCCCATTTCCCTCCCCCCCCCCCCCCTCAATGCCACTGCCTCCCATTTCCCTCCCCCTCCCCCCGATCAAGTTCCCCTCCCCCAATCAAGTCCCCCTCCCCCGATCAAGTCCTCCTCCCTCGTCAGCCCCAAAGAGCAATCAGGGTTCCCTGACCTGTGGGAAGTCCGAGGGCCACCCACCTCCATCCAGGTCTAGTAAGGAGAGCATCCAAACTGCCTAGGCTCCCACAAAGCCAGTACGTGCAGTAGGATCAAAAACCTATTGCCATTGTTCTTAAGTTCTCAGTAGTCCTCATTGTCCGCTATGTTCAGCGAGTCCGGTTTTATCCCATGCTTTTTCAGACCCAGGCCAGCTGGCCTTGGTGAGTTCCCGATAGAACAACGTTATGAAAAGTTCACAGAAGACTTAATTTTTTTAGAGACAAAACAGTGCAGTAAAACATCTTTCCCATTAGAGACACTAGTGAAAAAAATCAGTCATAGTAAAGTGATTTCTGCTTTAATCATAACAGCTTCCACCACTTCTTTACAGTCTCTGATGAAAACCATTTGCCTTCACAGAGGAAGAGGTGAACACTTCCTCCAATGCAGACACTAGAAAAAAGGGTACAATAGATTATAGTGGTATAGAATACCCAAGTGTCTTTCTCTAAATACATTGTGCAGCTCTTCTGATGCTGTATTATAAACTGGAGTGAATCTCAATTAATCCATTGAACATAATTTGTTGTTCTCCCTTCTATTATAATGCCTCACAACTAGGTAGAATCCTATAGAAACCAAGTGGGTATCTTTCTTTAAGTTAATTTACTTTCTATGCTACGGGCACATTTAAACATCTAAGTTGTTTTGCTCATCTTTTGTATATGAAATATAACAAAGTGACTATCAAATGATTGGATATATATATTATCTATCTATCTATCTATCTATTTATCATCTATCTATCTATCTATCTATCTATCTATCTATCTATCTATCCACTAACTTCTTTTAAAAATAAAAGTCTTAAAAATTGTACTGTAGAGATGGCTCAACCACTAAAGGCTAGGCTTGCAATCAAAATTATCTTTAAACTTCCCTATATATTGTGATGAATTTTGTCTCTCTCAAACACTTTTAAGTCTTAAATGAAGGAGGATCTTGAGTGGAAATTTTGTAATAACCTTTTCAGAGCACTATGAACATCACTGTTTCTCAGGGTGTAGATCACAGGGTTAAGCGCTGGAGGTAGCACAGGGTACAGTACAGAAAACAACCTGCCCGTAACTGATGTTGTATTTGAGGGTGGCTTCAGATAGACAATGCTAGCAGTAGCAATGAAAACAGTGAACACAGTGAGGTGAGGGATGCACGTGGCAAATGCTTTGGACTGCCCTGTAGTAGTAGGAATCTTCAGTACAGTGGAGAAGATGTAAAAGTAAGACATCACCACACAAAAGAAACTAGTAATAGCTAGACACATACCAATCCCAAGACTTGTATAAATGACTACAAATGAGTCAGAGCAGGAGATCCTTAACAATGAGGGGATATCACAGAAGATCTGTGGAATTATATTAGAACCACAGAAAGGCAAGGAAAATATGCCAGCTGTGTACATAGCTCCAACGAGTAACGCAGTGACCCAGGATACGCCCATCAGCAGCACGCAGGTGACACTAGTCATAATTATTTTATAGTGCAAAGGACTGCAAACTGCAACATAGCGGTCATAGGACATAGCAGTCAGGACAAATACTTCTCCTGCTCCAAAAGAGGCCATAAAAAACACCTGACATGCACATCCAAGAGTAGAAATGGAATTGCTGTGAGTTATGCTATTGACAAAGAAATTTGGAATTGGGACAGACACTAGAAAGACATCCAAGAGGGACAAATTCTTCAGGAAGAAGTACATGGGTGACTGGAGTTTCTGGTCCAGGGTGATGAGAGTTATGGTGAAGAAGTTACTCACTAGTGTCACCAGGTACATTAACAGAAAGGAAATTCCACATAGAGTCTGTACTTCATCGATATCCGAGAGTCCCATAAGGATGAATCCAGTTATTGCAGTGATATTGGGCATAATATATTCTTTCACAATCTGTCAGATGAAGAAATAGAAATAGAAATTGGCAAAGTCCTAAGTACTTACACAGATATATGGATACACTCAGTGAAAAAGAGTCAAGTCAGGCAATGACCTAAATTGCTACTACATTTCCAGAAAATTCTCCCTTCTTCCTCCCTCACTCTCATACCGTTGGCTACTCCCTCCTCTGTTTGTCTACATATGTTTCCCCTCCCTCTTTTTCATCCCTTCTCATTCCCTCATTTCCCCTCCTGCTTTATCTCACTCCAATCCTGTGATGATTTTAGGAGTTTGTATATGTTATGCAGGTTAGCAAGTTTTCTACAACTGATCTGTACAACCTTAATTCATAGGATTTTCAGATGAAGAGCAATTAGTTTAAAGACTATGGGATAAAAATGTGTCTTCTTTTATTTTACAAAGATGTCATTTTAAGATTAGAAAGAAATTTTCATGGTTTACCATGATTTGAGTCTCATTTAAAGAGTAATGGCTATTTTAAATGCAAAAATAAAGTTAATAAAAACTGTAAATTAAATGGAAGAGTTTCAATTAATCATGTACTTTCAACCTTGCCTTTGTATTAGATACCTATAAGATTGTACAACAAAAAGTTGGATGAATTATTGACCTTTTGTGTCAACTATTTGCTTAATAGTTTTCATTAAGAAAACTATAATAGAGATTAAATGCTGCATTTCCTAAAACTACTGCAAATGCCCAGTAGATATCTAAGGGTAGGATAAAATATTGTTATATCTCCCATTATTTCCTTTGTTTTAGGTTGTTCTACACGTTGTAAATAATTGTTGCTCAATTGTAAGGAAAACCATGGTGTCTACCTCAAACCATTAACAATTGTTATTCCAGGCTGGGAAAGGATAGATTAATTAAGGTATTTCCAATTTTGTTAGCTGATGTTTTTAAAAATCATCTATTCAAGATACAGAAGATCCCCCCCAAGAACTCTTTATTCATTTGCACAAACATTGTTTGAACAGAGCAGGTTAGTAGACAGGTTACTATTGCTGACAACTTCCTGAGAAGATGGGATCATCAAATAGGAAACAAATTTACCTTCTTCCAAATGATATAACTGACATGTAAATACCGAGTAGATCAAATAAAAATGCTCATCAACCTCTCAAAGCTTCCCTTTAGATTAGGCAGCGAATCTCTCTCTGAGTAGATTTAATTCTAATAATATTGCAACTCTTAAGACTCTCTCTAATCAGACCTGAATCAATAATCAACCAGACTACAGACTGAGTCATGCTATTTGGGTTCCTATGCTTTTTCTTATTAATACTTCTGAAGACAGGAATAAGTTATACAATTATATTCATTAATTTTTTTTCCTGTCCTTCATCATGATGTTTATAGTTTAATTTTTGTGCTGATAGGATATACCTAACTTGTTATTGCTTTCTAAAGCCAGGATCTAATGTCATAGAATTTCCTTAAAGTAATTCTAACAAAATATCTTCTCATTTTCATAAATATTGTTCTTTATCCTCAATATTTAACAGTCTTACATTCTACCAAATAACATTACCTCCTTGGTGAAGAAACAGAAAGTTAAATTCTCTCACACCTCTTAACTTCACCTTTTTATTCAGTATGGAACCCTAGAACACATAATGGGGTACCTTACAAAATTGGATGGATCTTCCAAACTTTGTCAAACCTCTAAAAAATGTACTCAGAATCTTGTTTCTTAGATGATTCCCAAGCTTATGAAATCTATAACTAACAATAGATTCACAACTATTCTTAATTGCTTTTCACATTAATGATTTTACCTCAGAAGTACTAGATAAAGGCCATGATACTATTGTACATAAGTATTTGGTAGTATAGAATAAGAGGATGCCATGAGAAAATATGTTCAATCATGAAAATCTTTGGCATGAAAAGCAAACTAATCATCAAAGACACTCATTGTTCAATCATTTGGTCCATAACAGATTGCAAAAAGTGATGTATATAAAAATGTTAGCTATGTTCTTTAAAGACACTTTTAGCTTCAGAAAATAGCGAGATGTCTAGCAAGACAGATTATAAGTTCTATAGGATAGTCTTCCATTAGGATGCTCTTAAATGAACTTAGCATGAAAATGACTGATACTGACTTGTCTATGCCCATAGATTGATGCATCTCTTAGCAATAACCAAAGATGCTTCTATTTACAATAAAATGTGATTAACCTAAGTAGGTCAAGGTGAGGTGACTAAGAGTCTACAGAATGCTCATCCATAAAGGTAACAAAATCACTGCACACCCAACCACCAATGATCAGGACTATTGCTAAGAATGGGTTTAAAGAGGGAAATAATGACACTTCATTGTCCATCCGTCTCAGGCCCTTGCCCGTCTGAATTCCTCCTGCAATTTCTCTTTATCTCTTCCTCTTTGTCCTCCTCCCTCACTGAGTTTCTGAATTTCTTCCCTCCTCGCTCTGCTTCCCATTCTTCTCCCTCTTCCCCCCTCTCTCCCTCCCCCTCTCTCTCCTTCTCTCTCTGTCTGTGTATGAATGTGTATATGTTTATGTTGTGTGTTATTAACTAAATGATAGACAAATATAGATATTATGAGGATATCTTATTTCTGCACTGAAGGAGGCAAAAATAAGCATGTACAAATATTTTCATAAAATAACAAAAAGCCTCAGATGACATGTTTCTGGGCATTCATACCTTCATTTAGTAATTTTCAGTTGATTGCTTGAGTTTAAAGGCAAATTCCACAGGAGAAGTACCTGGGCAAAAGTCTGCGGAGGTGGTATTATGGAAGTCAAAACTCTGATTAATATTAGGCTGAATCATACATGGAATATTTACAAAAAAAGCTGTCTGTAGGCACAGAATGAATGTTTTGTAGAAAGATAAAATTCAAGATACTTCTCTGGCTAACACAACTCTCAGGCTGGTGAAATAAAAAAAGAAGGCAAAAAAAAAAGAAAAGTGAATAGATCACTGCTAAATTATATTGCTTTAAATAATTTTCCCAATTTCTTCCATATCTTTAATAATTTTTAAATAATTTAGATAATATATTTTAATATTTTACCAATAGAAATATAAAATTTGTACCTTAGAACAATTAGGATTCTTCATGTTCCTAAAAATGTTAATTTCCAGATATATGTAGGTTGGTTTTTGATCAGGTCAACTCGAAGAAGAAAACTTTTCAGATCCTTTAGAGTTCAATATTAGGTGGATCAACTAAAAGGTAGATAGAATGTGTATCTAGTTATCTTTAGAAACTCTGATATTATAACATTATTTTTGAATCTTTAGTATTGTAGGAAAACAAAGTTCTAAGCTAAACTGGAGACATTTTTTAGTATGAAAATGTAAATATATGCAACAGGAATTTGAAATGTTTTATAAGGAAACATCTCTAACAGACCTATTTGAATCTCCTGGCTACTCACGTTTGGTTCCCAAAGGTGCGTCTTTCTGGATAACCTTATTAAGAATACATGTCTTAAGGCAATTAGTATTTTAATAATTGACACTTACCATATAACACATTTGTTAGTCCCCAGAAATCACACTGTGATAGAGCATAAAGAACATGCTCATATTGACCCAAGAAGTAAATTAATTATGTATTTCCTTAATTGCACAGTGCATAGAGTTGGAAAAAACACTGTAATTATAAACAAATTTTACAAAATACAAAAATAAGGAACTTTAAACAGTTACATAATATCACCTGTATTAAATACTTTTATCAAAGTTGTGAGAACAAAGAACTGAATGAGAAAGGAAGTACTGACTTTAACTCATGAATTGAAGATGCAGTCCATCATGGTAGAGAAAACATAATTGCTATATAATGAAAGAGCTGACTAGAGTCTACCTACATTTACAAGGAAGAAATTGACAAACTGTACCACTCTAATTATATGATGTCCAACTTTCTCCTTTCCTCCCTGGATGTAAATCCAGAAAATAGAGCCACTTGTACCAAGAGTACATTTTCCTACGAAGGTCAATACTTTGTGGAAATACCCTTAAACTCCAAAATTGTTTTTATTTTGTGGTTTTAGATATTATCATATTGACAACAAATATTAGCCATCTCAACCCTGTCCCTTGTTATCTTGATGCCCAAATTAAGTTCATACAACCCTGTTAAAGAATAACACTGCACAGGGGTGGATAATGTCTCTTGTACATTTCATAATGTAGATATGTTTACACACCTCTAAATAACCCTTAAATCAGAATAATTCAAAGGTTTTTCTAATGTCTATGGCCCAGGATCTTGGAGAAATGACTCAGTGCTTGAGAGGTGTTACTGGTCTTGTTAGGGTTTGGTCCACAGAGCCCATATTATATTGCTCAAAACAAGAAGTAATTCCAGCTCTAATCACTTCTTTCTGTTTCTGGTGGAATTTTCACTCTCTCACACACACATATACAAAGAAATAAATAAAATTAAATAAATATTGATAAGCTTATGATCTGTTTGTATTAAAACTCATAGCAGCCTCTTTTCTGACTTTTTAAAAAATGTTTATTTATTTATTATGCATACAATATTCTTTCTGCGTGTATGCCTGAAGGCCAGAAGAGGGCACCAGACCTGCATTACAGATGGTTGTGAGCCACCACCTGGTTGCTGGGAATTGAACTCAGGACCTTTGGAAGAGCAGGCAATGCTCTTAACCGCCGAGCCTTCTCTCCAGCCCATCTCTTTTCTGACTTTTAAATTTCAAAAAGTAAGCTATACACTTCATTGAATACAGTGGCAGAGAGCAAAGGTTCCAATTTTAAAAGAGAAAATTGTGTTAACATTGAGGAAAGATCAAGTCAATGAAAGACAGAAATCCAGCAGGGAAGATAGCAAAAATTTTAGTTTTGTATGTAGAACCTTGAGTTTATGATCAAATCATCTATACTCCCATAGCACTGAAGAATACCAATCCTCCAGTTATCCATTTTATAGCTAATGTAGCTTCTCATTAAAGTGGCTCTAAAAATGCCTGCAGCTTTCCTTAGGTCTAGGAATTGCCAGCCTCCTGGGGTTCTGTTATATCCTCCTCAGATCTCTCTCAAACCCTCGTAACAGAGAATCTATATGAAGCTGTCAAAAATTATCTGGACCCTGTCCCTTTCTAGCATATTGGTTGAAGACTCAATAAGCCCTTCATTCTTGTATACTTTTTTCCAACAAAGCCAGAACCACATTAATGGCACTAGTGAATTTTACAGCCAAATCTAAGTTCAAAGTGAACTGAAAACCAGTTTCAGTGCTCTTTTAATAATGCCTTTGTTTCTGGTCCTGGAACAATATTATCCTAAGTGAGAATTCTGCGACAGAGAACCACTGTTAGTGCTAGTTTAGGATTTCTTCTTTCAATATATTTGCATTATCACAAGTGATGGTGGGGTTTTACTTTTAAAGTCTGTTTTATTTTTTCATGTACGAAATGGTGTATTTGATTAATGACAGTAACAGAAGATGTTTTGTCACCAGGTGGTGTTGAAGTACACCTTTAATTGCAGCACTCTAGAGGCAGAGACAGGCAGATATCTGTGAGTTCAAGGTCAGCCTTATCTACAGAGTGAGTTTCAAGAAAGCCAGAACAATTGCATGGAGAAATCTTGTCTCAGAAACAAAAAATAAATAAATGAACAAATAAATAAATAAATGTATGAATGTATATATAAATAAATAGACAAATGAACATGTTTTGTCAAGCTTGTCATGGTCTACGACTTCAAATTTCCTTACACTCATCCTTCACGATTTTGTAAGTTTTTCCCATCTTTCAGAAAGTTCTCATCATAACCATGATTGAAATCATAGAGTAGTAATCATCTCACTTCCTGAATACCTTGTTCAGGCAAAAACCTTATTCTAATATGTTTCAAATCAGCCTGGCACTTCATTTTAGGATATGGCCAGACTGCATGTAGGCTCATTGTCAGAATACAGCAAAATTGCATAGAGTTCAGTTTACCCTATCAGGCCAAGCCATTTTTCTTTATTTTTTAATGGTAATCACAGGATACAGAGAGGAATCCCACATCAGTCTACTTACAACAGGTTCAGCCTATCCATATTTCTTTATTTTTTGTCGTTAGCATTTCTATCAGTTCTCCCTTGCTCTCTCTTGTTCTACCTTGCCCTTCCTTCTTCTACTCATTACTCATGTCCCCAGTAATATAAACTCCTAAAACCACCAATTCCCCTAGCAGGTTCCAGGAATGTAATTCTTTGCCACAGAAAAAAAATCAAATAAAAGTTTTCATATATAAACACACACACACACACACATACACACAGAGAGAGAGAGAGAGAGAGAGAGAGAGAGAGAGAGAGAGAGAGAGATATCTGTGCACATCTGGTGAACTCTTCAATGGAGAAAGTGAAGAAAAAATTAAATCATCAGGAGATTCTAGTGGGGGGAAAGTTACTGTGCTACTCTAAATTTTTAGATGGTTAGTAAAGAGCTAAAGAACTTATTTTCTATTAAATTATGAATAGGATTTGGAATGATTAAATCAGTGCACCACCTCTTTTCTCCCAGCATGCATGGAACTGGGTAACCAAGCAACCTATATAAGCAGTCAGGGAGAAACTGATGGCTCTTGATAAGGTAGCGTATACCAGACACTGCAGTTTTTACTGACCTAGGTCTGGAGCTTTACTCTAGGCAGTAGAAACAAGGAAGGGACCCGTGCCTCTAAATTTTCAGTTTCAGGGTATGCAGTTACCAGCTGTTCTGGTCATGATGATTCAGCATCAAAGACTCTTCCAGCCAAAACTTCAGGAATGCCTTGAATTTTCCAGTCATACTGAGACTATTCAACTGCTAGCACTCTCTGGACTTGATATTCATCTAATTTTTTGCAGGGTACCCTAAAGATGCTATCAACCCCAAATATCAAGAAGCAATTTTAAGAACATGATGCCCACATTCTCAAGAGGTGGGCGGGTGGTTTTTGATCAATATTTGTTCTTATTTAGAAGAGTTGGTTACAAGATACAAAATTTCAGACTCACCAAGACAGGATAAATAATGGAATATTTTTTTTAATTTGCCAATACTAAGGGACTGGGATTAGACATAGAGTTGTTGGAGGACAGAGGAAGGTAGAGAAAGAGGAATAGCAAGAAAGGGTGAGCCTAAAGGGATTTCCAGGGCTTTTAAATGGGAAAACCTGGAGATTAGGGTCAACTGATTGCCCCTCCACTGTTCCTTGAATTTATCAAGAGTTTTATCTTAATTCTAACTCATGAGATTTTTAATAATACTAACACAATTTAGGCAAATTATACAATCAATGTAATAATCAATAACAGATACAAAAGACCAGTAAACAGAAGTTTATTTGTAAAATTAAAGCAATTAAGAGCTGACTACCAAAGCACAGAAAGACTGATCCTGTGAGAGCAATGGCAGAGAAGGAAAATGGATTTGTATAGGGGTTAGTTATCCTATTGGCTGTCTTTGGTGTGATGTGGTTTATCTGTATCCTATTTTATCCTGAACTAGGCCTTGAAATTACATTAATGTGCAATCAACCAAAATCACATATAGCTAGTGGATGGAGCTAAGTAAAGCATAGTAGGGATATTTTCTTATATATTCTTGCTTGTCAAAAGTGTCAAACAGAGGTTTGGGGGAATTAGACATTGCTGATGGGTTTTGTCACTGACAGTGGTTGTGAAGATCCCAGAGTGTACCCGTGAAAAATGAGCCCCTTTATATTTTCTTTGGATGAGAAAGATAAATGATTTGCCTTAGTATGTGTGAGACTAATAAGGGATAGGACAAGGGAGGTGAATTTTGCCATTAAGATAACTGAAAGAAGCTGGGTGGTGGTGGTACACACCTTTAATCCCAGCACTCAGGAGGCAGAGGCAGGCGGATTCTGTGATTTCGAGGCCAGCCTGGTCTACGAGAGCTAGTTCCAGGACAGGCTCCAAAGCAACACAGAGAAACCCTGTCTAGAAAAACCAAAAATAAAAAAAAAAAATAACTGAAAGAAGCAATGCATTTAAACGTATTTTTCTAGAATTGAAAAATTAAACTAAATATAAAAGACAGATAATTATACTGATAAAACATAAAATGACCAAAGAAGTTTCATACATGCTAAAGAAAATCTTTTTAATTTGAAGACACTGGTAAATTCACCAAAGGAAATGTTTCATAGAAAGGTGTTTTTTTTTTCCCCTGCAATTATAGTAGTTCTATAACTTTTTTCTAGACAGCAATGGGAACACTCACCTGCAGATAGTTACAGGTAATTCTTTTTGACCCGCAGTTTAGCTAACAGATATACATGGACCCTTGTTGTGTTAACTGTTCCTCTGGAGAATAAAACACACCTACTCCAACCAGATAGACAACCAAAGAAAGACCAAAGGAATTCCTACATAGTCCAACATTTTGAACAATGAGTTTATTTGGATTACTTACTTATAGGAGCATGGAGGAGTTAAAACCAGCCATAGCACAAAAAAGCTCCCAGTCACAACTACTATAGCTGTAGTTTCACATGTAGGTTGCATGTGTTTTCACAGATCAGAGAGCATTGTATAGGCATATAGGCTAGTCAGAATCTTCTTACCTCAGAAATTATTTAACACTTCTGTAATTTGGGGAGAGAAATTTGTCTTTATCTTTATTAACTTTCTAGAACACCTGTTCTCAACCTTCCGAATGCTACAGCACTTTAATACAGTTCCAGTACTGACTCACAACCATAAAATTCTTTTGTTGTTATTTTATAAGTGTATTTTTTTCTTTTATGAATTTAATATAAGTATCTCATAAGCAGGATACGTGATATGCAATCCCTGTGAAAGAGTAGTTAGACCTCAAATTGTCTTTGATCCCCAGGTTGAGAATCATTACTACAGACCTTGTAAGGCTATTTAGTTTTTCAGATTCATTTACCTGCCATATCTCAACTGTAAGTAATATTTCGATTCAAGAGGAACTGCAGAACAGGAGTAACAAAATTTCTGCCTCTTCAGGGTATTTCTGATAATACCCTCAAACTAAAGGCTATTATTTTTCTTTTAGAACTTGGCTGCTGTACTCTTTCTTCATGGTTTTAAGCATTGGGTACTACTTTAAGGACGTGACACTGTTTTAAAGAACGAGTTGAATCTCCAGAGTGCTGTTTCTAGTTTGTGGGCTTTCCTACTGATTTTCTCACTACTAGAATGACTGGCATAGAAACTATGTGTGAATTTACCTTCATAACTCACATGCCTTCCCCATTTGATTATTTATTTTGATACTTTTGTTAATGAACACAATAAGGGGTCATCACATGACCGAAAATGGAATCTTACTGTGATAATTATTAATCCTTTTAGAAAATTATATTTCTCAAATGAGAATTACTTTATTACAGAAGGAAAGATATTGGTACTGTGACTTTATATATTAGTCTCACATAATCTAATTTTCTGAACTTAGAAAATATTTTTCTTAATCAGAGTTTCAAATTACTGGGGGCAAGAGATGAATGTCTACCCTTCTATTTCTAACAGCAAACATTGCAAACCTTAATTGTCACTCATGAATCACTATATCACTGACAGATACTTTAAAATGTGACATGAAGTGAACCCCTTGGGCAGAGATTTTGCTGCCATCTTCTCAGAGCACACTTGACACCCGTGTTCCTCAGGCTGTAAATCACAGGATTAAGTGTTGGAGGTAACACAGAGTAGAGCACAGAAAAAATCCTATCTGTAATTGATGGGACACTTGAGGGTGGCTTCACATAGACAAAGCAAGCAGTGGCAAGGAAAACAGTGAACACAGTGAGGTGGGGGATGCACGTGGCAAATGCTTTGGACTTCCCTTCAGTCGTAGGAATCTTAAGCACAGTGGAGAAAATGTAAAAGTAAGAGATCACCACACAGATGAAACAAAACAAGCCTACACAAACTCCAATTCCAAGACTTGAATAAATGGCCGCAAGTGTTTTAGAGCATGAGATCCTTAGCAAGGAGGGAATATCACAAAAAATCTGTGGGATCACATTGGAGCCACAGAAAGGCATGGAAAATGTGCCCGCTGTATATATGGCTCCAACTATTACTCCAGTAGCCCAGGAAACAGCTGTCATAAGCACACACATACCACTACTCATTATGGTTGGATAGTGTAAGGGACTGCAAATGGCCACATAGCGGTCATAGGACATACCTGTCAGGATAAAGACTTCTGCTGCAAACGAAGTCATTAAAAACACTTGGAAGGCACATCCATTAATGGAAATGGAACTGTTGTGAGTTAGGTTACTGACAAAGAACTTTGGAATTGGAACAGACACAAAAAAGGCATCCAACAAGGACAAATTCTTCAGGAAGAAGTACATGGGTGTTTGAAGCTGCAGGTCAAGGGAGATGAGAGTGATGATGATCAGGTTACTTACTAGGGCTACCACGTACATCACTAGGAATAATACTCCACATAGAGTCTGTAGTTCATGGATATCAGAGAACCCCATAAGGATGAATTCTGTTATTGCAGTGATATTGCGCATACCAGAATCTTTTCAGTCTCTTTAAGAGGAAAAGAAAAATGAGTAAAAATTAGCATTACCCCCCAAAATGATAACAATGACATACAGAAATGCCCCGTGGAAAGGGATCAAGAAATTACACTTAAGGTACAAATACATTTTCAAAAATTCTTATTTCTTTCTCCCTTCCCCTCAATCCCTCATTTTCTCTCCCCCCTCTCTTTCCCTACTGTATATCTGTATATTCTCTCTGTGTGCCTCTCTCTCCATCCTTCTCCCTTCACTTGCTTACTTCTCTCTGATTTTCTTTCCTCACCCCCCTCTCTCTTGTGTTTCTCTCTTCCCCCTCTCTCTCCTTATATTGTCTTTAAGGCTCAGTAAATATACCTACATTCTATAATTGAGCTACAGAATCATAACTCCTCACCGTTTTAAAATTAAGCCTGAGCAGCACAAGCAAGTGTGGTATAAATCAGCCTTATTTTGTTTAATTTCTATAGTCATAATTATTCTAGCAGGAATCTTTGTGTTTTGAAGAAGCCTTGTTTCCATTTAAGTGGTAATCAGGTTTTTTATGAATATTGAGTGTATTTCATCTAGGTATAAGAAATAACTTTGAATGTTTGGACAGTAGAGAAATCATAGATTAACATAAAGATAAGCCTAAAAATTACCTTGATATGGTAAGTATGAATGTATAAAAAGATAACATTATCATATATAATATTGGCATTATGCATTAAAGCACAGAAATAAACAAAATAAAAGTACAGAAAAATAAAATAAAATACCTAAAATCTAAAAATAAAATGTGTGGGTTTCATTTAGTTCTGTAACCACAATCTTGCATTTGTATACTATGGCTATAAGTTTGGGTAACAGAAGTTGAATTAGTTTGCTGAATATATGTGTCAACTCTTTTCTTAACAGTTTTCATAAAAGATACTAATGAAATACTAATGGTGTTTTAGATGCTGCTTTACCTAAAACCACAGTAAATTCCCAATGAAATGCTAATGATAAGAGAAAAGTTTGACATCGCTCCCATGATTTTCTTTGTTTTTGTCTGTCATAAACTTTAAATAAATTCTTGCTCAACATTGAGGACAAGTATGTTGTTTTCCTAAAGCCAGTATAATCCTTTTGAAGGAAAGAAAAGAACCCAGACTATTTCCAACTTATTAACTGCCATATTTTACATCATGTATTCCATACTACAAAAGGGCCACATATAAAAACATTCATTCCCCTAATCCTTGCTTGAACAGTAGAGGATTGCAGGCAGGTGACTCACTGATGAGGCTGACCCTAGGAGAATTAATAAAAATTACTGGGAACAAATATCCAGTCTTCTAAATGATACATCTGATATATAATCACCTTGCAAAACAAATAAAATGTCTGACAATACTCCCATTTAGATGAAAAAGGGTGTGTCTTTCTAAGCTGAGTCAACTGTAATGTTGAAGATACAGTTGAGACTCTATGTGCTCAGACAAATAATGATGATACAGCACAATCTGACACAGTGGTTCTTAGGCTTTTCCTCTGTTTAATTGTGGACTTCTTATCAGTATTTTTAAAGAGAAAACTATTCAATGCAATTGTATTTACTAAGTTCCTTTTCCGCCTTTCACTAATATGTTCAGTGTTTGGTTTCTGTGAAAGTTATTTCTAATGAGTTGTGACTTTCTAAAGCTAGAATCCCAGTTGCAAAGGAATTCTTGTTTTCTTGAATATTTTTATCATGTCATAGTGTTTATAATTTGCTTTTAAATATTATCTGATATGTTCTGATGGAAATCAAATACCTTATATTAAAACTATATTATTTATAGGGTCAAAATTAATTACAGAACTTTGTGGGGGGGTTGTGTGTGTGTGTGTGTGTGAGAGAGAGAGAGACAGAGAGGGAGACAGAGAGACATAGAGAGAGATGACTAAGTGATAGAGACTTATGTAGAGAGTACGGGGGCATCTTATTCTCTATTGGAGGAGGCAAAGATAAAAATATACAAGATATTCTGCTAAACAACAAAAATCTTAAGATGTCTTATTTTATGTCAATAAATGATTATAATATACAGATTGCTCAGATGGCTGCTTAAGCTGAAGGGAATTCCACGAAAGTTTCCAGGACAAGTACACAAAAACAAGGTCACTAGAGATGACATTTAGGAAAACACAGCTCTAGTGCAACATAAGGATAAATCCAATTTGGACAATTTAGAGAGAAAAATCTCTGTGCTCAGGAAGGAGATGTGGTAGAGGGCTGACATTCAGCAATACCAACCAAAATGCTGGAAAAATACTGAAAAATGGTAAATAGGAGAAATAAGGGTGCATAAATCTCTCCTAAATTACATTGCTATCCATATATGTTCCAATTTCCTCAACACTATAATACGTTAAAAATTGTTTTAGAGAGCACAGTTTTACATTTTATTTATACAACATTGAAATTTTTACCTTAAAATTATTCAGATTCTTTACATTACTTGAGAAGAGTTACTCTTTAGATACTGTACGAAGATGTTCCAGTAACTTTAATTTGAAGAGGAAAATTTTTTCCATAAACCTTAGGGCTCCCTCTGTCAGTGGATGACCTGAAGGGAAAATAGAAAATATAAATCTCATTTGGAAAATCCAAAATCCTATAATATTTTGCATCTCTAATGTTGCAAGGAACCTCATTTGGAAAATCTAAAATCATATCATATTGTTGCGTCTCTAATGTTGCAAGGAAACTCAAATAATACACTGTGATCATTTTCCATAATAAGTATACAAATATAAAAAATATTTTACCGTTTTGTAACCTTTGGTATGGATTCATTTAAAACCTCATATAGTCAAAATATTTATAACAGACCTTTGAATGTCACTTGGCTACTACTTGAGAGTCCCCAAAGGAAAATCTTGGAGAGCCTTATTAAGAATCTATCTATGTCTTAAGACAATTAGTGTTGTAATAATTGGTACTTCATACAGAACACATCACCTATTCGCAAGAAAATACACTGTGTTAGATCATGAAGAACATGCTCATATATTTCCCACAATTAATTATGTATCTCTTCAGTTAAACAATGCATGATGTTGGAGACAACATTATATCTTTAAAAATGTTACAAAACACAAAAATTATGAACTGTGTTTAAAAACTCCTGTCATACCACCTGTGTAAGTTACTTTTCTCAAATATGTGGCAAAATATACGAGGATAAAAGTCGACATGAGGAAGGAAGGTCTAACTTTAGTTCATGGCTTCCAGGTGTAGCACTTGATGATAGAGAACTCATAGTTGTTAAGATCATGGTCGCCATGGACATACAATGAGAAGGAACAAAATTACAGAGTGTATCTTCAAATTATATTCTACACAGTTTTATTTTATGCCCAAGAATTAAATATAGAGAATAGAGCTACCCACACTCAGAACATCCTCTCACCAAGCTTAAACCTCACTGGCTATCTCTGCACTTAGAGACAGTTGGTCTCTAAAACTTAATCTCATCAAATTGACAATCAATACTAGCCATCTCAACACTTTCTCCTGTCAGCTTGCTACTCAATGGCATAACTTTAAAGCATAACACTATCCAGTAGTTCTTGAAGTTATGTACACATATTTGAAGTACAGAATGTTTTTAAGCCCAGATATACTATGACTTTGAGTTTCAGGGGAAAATTGGATCATATACTTAAAAATAGTTCTTTTATTTCAAGTTATGTCATATATTTTTGACTTAATACATGTTAAAAAAGATGATATCAAATGCCAGAACAGATCATGGAGTAGAGTTTTGTGCAACTCTGCAGAGCCTAATGTAAACACTGGAAACAAAACCTAACCCCTCAGCAGGATGAATATCCACTCTTAACAGGTGCGTCGTCCCTCTAAGATTCTGGATCAGAGACATTTGTGCAATGTTGTAAGTGTTACGGCTATAGGATTTTTAGAGGTTTATTAAATTAATTTGGCTTCATGAAGTGAATATACATACTTAAGAAGTTTGGTCTAATGTTAAAAGTGATGCTTTCAGGCAGCAAGTAGTAAAGACATAAATTTGAGGGGGCTATTTTTCTTATAAATTTGATGAGATTTATTATAAACTAAGAAAAATAATTTGTGTATTTTTCTAAAGGCATTTTCAGAGAGGACTGACCTTAGTCGGAAGATGGGTGGGTGACTTTATTTTCTGGATGTGCATCCTTGGGAGAAAGGTTTATTTGCAGATGATGTGATAGTATATATAAGTGACACCAAAATCTCTACCAGAGAACTTTTACAGCTGACAAATGCCTTCAGTGATGTGGCAGGATACAAGATCAACTAAAAAAAAGTCAGTAGCCCTCCTATACATAAATGATTCAAAGGTGAGAAAAAAATTAGAGAAATATCACCTTTCACAATAGCCTCAAATAACATAAAGTATCTTGGAGTAGCACTAACCAAAGAAGTGAAAGACCTATTTGACAAGAACTTTAAGTCTTGAAAGAAAGAAATTGAAGAAGATACCAGAAAATGGAAAGATCTCCCATGTTCTTGGAGAGGGAGGATCAACATAGTAAAAATGGCAATCCTACCAAAAGCAATCTATAGATTCCATGCAATCCCCATCAAAATCCCAACACAGACCTGGAAAGAACAATAATCAACTTCATATGAAAAAAATAAAAACCCATTTTATGAGTTCACATAGATTTTGTAAAGGAACCAAACTGAGTGTCTTCCTCCCCCACCGTATGACCTTGCTGTCCGTTATTCTGCACAGCAACGAGAAGAGTACTAATTTGGATTCCCTCTGGTTTGTTGGTGGCTTTTCTTTTCTTTTTTAATCACCCTTCTTTCCTGAAATTCTGAAATCTCGGAAATATTAGGCATTTATTTCCTCTAGCAAATTCTAAAGTATGCATAACAAAATTTACAAACTTATGTGATCATACCATCCCTTTAAGAATCCTTCATATACTTGCTGAAGATTTCTTTATATTCCTGTCCTTATTTTAGACATATAGGCTAAAGTATCTTGTTTACTACTTATTTATGTTACATTTTTCTCTTTCACACGGTTATGTGTTTAACTAGAGCCAGTTATTTCATCTATCCTGATTTGTATCGATTTAAAAGTCCTCTCTGTGTAATATCTTTTTTGACACATTTTTGATAATTACCAAAACAAATGTGTCTTCAAAGTAAAAATTAAATGAAAATATTATGTTCAATGAAATGGCTATATTGCAGCAGCAATTTTACAGTTTTGCTGCCTTATTTCCAAATAGAAAATTGAAACATGATTTCTTATTTTATAACACGCTATTATGTCATATGTTTAACTCTTTAACTCTTTACTAATAGCATGGTGTGTGCAGGAAACAGAACATTCAGAAGATAGTTCCTTTCAATTTTCCTTTATTCCACAACAGCAGAATATTCCAGAGGGATTTAGGTGGTGGGAATAGAACATGCTTCTCTCTCTCTCTCTCTCTCTCTCTCTCTCTCTCTCTCTCTCTCTCTCTGTAACAAAAGTAATAATCAAAAGTAGGCCATAAAATTGAGAGAAAGTGAAGACATAATATTGATGGAATCGAAAAGCAGAGACGATGTAGTAGATATGATACAAATGTAGTACCCATGTATAAACTTCTAGAAAATTAAAAAATAAGTGTGAAAAATTAGTCTGAAAAAATATAAAGTTGCCTCTGCCTTTATCTTGAAGTGTTTTCTGTAGCAGGTTCAAAGTTTTGGATCTTATAGTGAAGTCTTTGAATCTTTAAAAAAGTAATCCTCTTCTCATCATCAACATTTCTTTTTTGCTTCCTTGGATTTGGTGATCCTGCTGTTTATTGGCTTTTTATTAGAAACAGTGACTTTTAAATTCTAACATATTTATTGAATTTCTTTGTTTAAAAAAATCATAATTTCTTTCTGAATTTTTATTGTTTCTGGAAAAAGTGAAAGTCTAGATAGTCATGTGCCTAAAAATGTGTACCTCTTCATGAATTATCAATATAGTGAACATGTTTCTACAAGTGTTCTCTTTTGTTACATGTCGCCTATGGTTGAGAGGATTTTGTACCCTATTTTGTTGTTTCCTGAACATCCTTTTCATCTTTTTCCCTTGCACCAGAAGTTTTATAAGGCAATGGCTTCTGGCACCTTTGTGTATGCTTACAATTAATATTATTTGAGCTTAAACCCAGAGAAAAGAGGTCATAATGTGTGACAAGAAAAGGCACTGGTCAAATAAACCTCGTGTGATTGAAAAAAAAAAAAACCAGACAGACAAAACAAAAGAAAAAAAAAAACAGAAACAAGAAAATTAAATTTGGGGCTGGAGAGATGGCTCAGAGGTTAAGAGCGCTGACTGCTCTTCCAGAGGTCCTGAGTTCAGTTCCCAGCAACCACATGGTGGCTCACAACCATCTGTAATGAGATCTGGTGCCCTCTTCTGGCCAGCAAGCATACATACAGACAGAACACTATACACAATAAATAAATAAACCTTTTAAAAAAAGAAAAGGAAATTAAATTTGGCTTACCAGGACACTTGATTTAGGACCAAAATTTCTCAAATGTGTGCTTAGGCTATTCTCAGTCATGTAGAAACAGACAAGAGCGTTTTAGTCAAGATCACAGATTTTGTGTGGAAGTTTGGCAGGAAAGAGAGGACTTTCCACATTCTTGGCCTCATCAATTAACTAATCAATAACCAGACACAAAACTTTAGCAAATAAAAATTTATCTGTATAATAAAAACATCTGAGGTCTGAACATAAAACCTTGGAGAGAGTGATTTGTGGGGACCATGTTAAGGCAGGTAGAATTATTTTCTCTACATAAATTAGTTAATGTTAATCCGTGTATCCATTGTGATGTGTCTTGTTTGTCTCCTTTTTGGTTGTAAATTAGGCCTTCAAAATACATTGAGTTGCAATTAACCAAAATCATGTACAGCTGCAGTTTGAAGTGGAGTGAAGCATATTAGGGTCACTTTCTTACAAACTGTATTTATTATCATTGTACTTTGTAGGCAGAGGCTGCTTGTTTGTTCCTGGCTTCCCAGACCCACAATAAGCACACAGAAACTGCATTACTTAAAACACTGCTTGGTTTATTAGGACATTCATCTAGAGAAATTTTTCATAGACACGTGATTTCTATTATAATTTTATTTGGTTCCATTATCTTCTTTATAGCAGATGATAGAACAATGATATTCATGCAGTTACATGGAATGCCTTACTGGACTACAGGCCGGCAGACAAACACACCTTGCCCATTGCTATGCTAACATAGCCTGTGGAGAAACAACACCTACGCATACCAGACAGACAACCAAAGCAATTCTATGCAAATACAACTTTTTGAGTTAACGTGTTTTTTGGGATTACTTACTTACAGTAGCCTGAAGGACTCAAAAGCAGTTGCATCAACAAAATGTTTTCATATCCAGTTTTGGTAAAAACTCACAGAAACTGCAGTCCTGCTGCTGCTGAATGCATGAAGTTCAAAATAGATTTATAGATCACATCTGGGCTCTAAGGATTGTCAGAGTCTTTCTCCCCAACCCTTGTTTAACACTTCTGTAATAACAGAAAGGGACTTGTGTTCTTTAGACTCTCGAGAACATGTAAGGTTATTTAAGGAATATATTGTATTCCTTAGACTCAAAAGCCAGCCTTCTGTCATCTGTAAGGAATGCTTCTATTCAGGAGAAACTGTAGAAAAATAGTCACACAAGTGTCTGCCTCTCCCGTGTCCCTCTGATACCACTTTCAATCTGCTTGGCCTCTATTTCTCTTTTAGAACTTGTCTTATATAATCATTCTCCAAGTTTATCTTTGCATTAAAAATACTTTGAGGCTTGAGTTAAATCTCCAGAATGTGCTGGGCTTATGGCTTCGAATCCTGACTGTTTTTTTTTTCAAATAGAAGAAAGACTAACAGAGAAATTATGTGTTAACTGTGTGATTGATCATATACTTCCACCATATAAATTGTTTTGGTTGTGGTGGTTATTAATTTTGTTTCTAAATGAACCAGATAAGAAGTATCAATAGACAGATACTAAAAATTACCAAAAAAGACTAATACTTTTAGAAAGTTATATTCCCCAAATGATGACAGTTTTATTATAGAAGAGCAGAAACAAGCCAGATAGAACTTAATTTTCTGATCATAGGTAGTATTAGCCTTATTTTGAATGTGTATTTTTAAGGACAAGCATGAGTATCTACACTTGTCTTTCTAAAGTCAAAAATTATAAAAACTTTCTTGTAACTTGTGAGGCACTATACCACTGACAGATAATTTGAAGTGTTAAATGAAGTGAACCCCTTGGGCAGAGATTTTGAAGTAACCTCCTCAGAGCACACTTGACATCCCTGTTCCTCAGGCTGTAGATCAAAGGATTAAGTGCTGGAGGTAATACGGTGTAGAGAACAGAAAAAAGCTTGTCTGTGACTGATGGTACATCTGAGGGAGCCTTCAGGTAGACAAAGCAAGCAGCAGCAATGAAAATAGTGAAAACATTGAGGTGGGGGATGCATGTGGCAAATGCTTTGGACTGACCCTTAGTAGTAGGAATCTTAAGCACAGTGGATAATATGTGATAGTAAGAGATCACCACACATGTAAAGCAGGACATGCCTAGACACAGACCAATTCCATGACTTGTATAAACGACCACACGTGTTTCAGAGCATGTAATCCTTAGCAATGAGGGAACATCACAGAAAAACTGTGGGATCACATTGGAGCCACAGAAAGGCATGGAAAATGTTCCAGTTGTATATATGGCTCCAAAGAGCACTCCAGTAGCCCAGGAAACGGCCACCATTAGCATACAGGTTCGACTACTCATAATGACCTCATAGTGCAGGGGACAGCAGATGGCAACATAGCGGTCATAGGACATGGCAGTCAGGACAATTGTCTCACTTGCTGAAAAGGAAGTCATAAAAAGTATCTGGAAGGCACAACCAGGAATGGAAATAAAATTGTTGTGAGTTAGACTGTTGACAAAGAAACCTGGGATTGGGACAGACACAAAGAAGACGTCAAACAAGGACAAATTCTTCAGGAAGAAGTACATGGGTGTTTGGAGCTTCAGATCCAGCGTGATGAGAGTGATGATAAGGAAGTTACTCATCAGGATTGTTAGGTACACTACCAGGAAGACTACTCCACAGACAGTCTGTAGCTCCTGGGTGTCTGAAAGACCCGTAAGGATGAATCCTGTTATTCTCGTGAGATTGGGCATAATATATTCTTCAAACGGCCTGTCAAGTAGGATGAATGAACAAAAATTGATATAGTCTCAAATATTTACACTGATGTACAAAAATGGATCCAGGACACTACATAGGTTTTTTTCCTATTTTTAATAGTCCACACCTTATCTTTCCATAAAGTGATACTTTCACTTATTACGTAAATTGTACTGAGTTATCATTTATACCAATTCATTATACCATGCTTTGTCACAAATTTTAGAGAAATTATAACAGAAATATTGGTACTTTTCCTAGTAGAAATGGCTCTTCACCTGAAACTGCAGTAATCTAGTGTGCAAGAAACAACAGGATAAAACCTTAAATTCTCTCCCTTCTCCATTTTGCTTCCTTTGTCTTAATCTTGGGTGAGATCTCTGCTCAACTTTTCATAGCCACACTTACCATTCAAAGTTGTTCAACCAAGTTAGTGTCTTTCTTGTACCTGTAATACTTTAAAGAGATTGCCAAATTCCACCATTGACAATGTGTTCGGGACCCTTTGAATAGCACACGGATGCTTACATTCATTGGCCAAGCCTTTATTGAAGAGAAGCTTTCTCCTCACAAATCCCTCAAAGGTGAGCTCGTGCCCATAAGCAGAAACAATCATCTCCTAGGGACCAATTTGTCTCCAGATTACATGTCTAATACATAAACGCCTTGTAATGCAAATGAGCTCAATCAAATAGGGATCATCCTCAATTCGGCCTCATCAAATTTCTGCTTGCAGGTAAAATTCTGTATGTTGGTAACAGAGACAACTGACAACCAGGCCACAATTTGAAAAGGAGTGCTTGAGAATCCGTAGCTCTTATAATTCATTCCTGTAATCTTTGAGCTCTTCTTACTATTTTTAAATACTTGGTTACCTTATATGTTTATATCATCAGCCTCTTTCCCTAACTTTCACATTTGATTTTTGTTTATTTTCTGTGGTGATCAACCACACCTGATTTGCTAAAACTCTCTAAAGTGAGGCTTCACGTGGCGTAAGATTTCCAAAACAAAGCAAAGCAAGTGCCCTTGCTTAAGAATATATTATCTATCACATTACAACCACGTGTTGTAGTTATAACTATCAGTTATTGTTATATTAAATAGTCTAACATATGCAAACAAATGTCCCTGTCCTCGTGAATGTCAACAAGGTCATATGAGCATAATTTTTGTTCAGTATTTATACCATCTTAAATTGATCCAATCCTAAAATACTGAATACATCACTGACTTTGTCAAGAGAGTAAGAACCAATATACTTTGATATTTTATATAAGTTATATTGGCATATTTCTGGTTACTTAGGTTTAGGTATAGACTAGTATTTATTGAAAAAAATGATGCAATGTTACATATATTAGACATGGTACTAAATGGTAGTGACAAAAATAAAAAATTTCGTGGGGCAGTGCAAAGCTTATTTTCCAAAAGAGGAGGTAAAATATAAGTACCTTAAAATAATACACAAAAACAAAAAACAAATCCTATGACAGTGACATAGCAAAGTTTATAGATTAGCTATGTGGCTGCTAATTTTTTTTTAAAGGCTTTCAATTCACACCAAATGCAGAGGACAATTGAACAGGACAGATATTGCCACAGAAGATACTTTAAAAAGAATAGTTCTACTATAAAATAAAGATAAGTCTTGTTTAGATCATTTCAGAAAAAGCAGTGGTGAGCAGGAAGGAAGTGTGGCAGGGAGATAAGAATTGTGATGATGTTTGCCAGCTCATTGTAACCATCAGGAAGAAGAAACATGAAGAGCCGGGCGGTGGTGGCGCACGCCTTTAATCCCAGCACTTGGGAGGCAGAGGCAGGCGGATCTCTGTGAGTTCGAGACCAGCCTGGTCTACAAGAGCTAGTTCCAGGACAGGCTCCAAAACCACAGAGAAACCCTGTCTCGAAAAACCAAAAAAAAAAAAAAAAAAAAAAAAAAAAAAGAAAAAAGAAAAAAAAGAAAAAGAAAAAACATGAAAAAAATTCAAAAATAGTGAAGAAATCACTTATAATTTGCATTGCTTTTGATAACTTCTAATTCTCATAATATCTTTTATATATATTATATTATATAATATAATCTTTTATTCGGAGCAATGTATTTTAATATTTTATCACCAGAAATTTGCAATATGTACTTTAAAGCAATTCAGATGCCTCAAATTTCTGGCAAAGGGATTAGTCATTCAATTTTATAAGAAGATTTTCCAAGAGGTCCAAATGAGGAGTCAAAATTTCTTATAAACATTAGCATCTGGATTATTGATGGATCAACTAAAGATTTGCAAACTCTGTAATCATAACATTTAGTTATGATTTAGGCACCTGAAAAGATTCAAAAGTCTATCCAAAGTTGTAATCATTTCCTAGTACAGAATAAAGCAAATAAGAAAATCACTTACCGTCTTATAAATTTTGTTTAGATTTCCTTTGAAGCACTGTGTGATCTAAAGGGGTCTGATAGATCTTTAAGGCACTTGGCTACAACCTTAAGATTACCCAAGGGAAAACCTTTATGAATAGCCTTACTTATTATTTACTTTTCTCTTAATTAGTTATAAGAATTGGTGCTTTTTATAGGAAGAACTGATCAGTCCCCTGAAAATACACTAGAATAGATCATGAAAAACATGGCTCACACTTTTCCCAGGATTATATTAAACTAAACACATATACTCTAAATTATAATGAAAAAGGTTACTTTAGTTTTTAGTAAATATTAAACTATATGCAGAAAATTTCTCTAAGGACTCTTGCCACGTATTCATGTTCTTAGTTATTTTATCATCACTAAAATAAAAACCTGAAAAACAAAGCACAACTTAAGATAATCAAGGTCTATTCGTAAGGAAATAATCTTACCAATTGGTTCATCTACTCAGTCTATTTGAAATTCTAATGTATTTTCCCTTAGACAAATAATTGTACTTTTAAAAATCATACTGTCTCTCTCTGTGTATCTGTATATGTCTACAATTACAGATATATATGTCTATATATAATATTCAGATTTAGTGTTTTTCTAAAATAATAGATATAAAATTAAGTATTTCTGGAGGAATATGTAAAATATAGAGTATTTTGCAACATAAAAAGTAAGAAATAGAAAACCCATAACCTTTCCCCTGACCAAATTCCCCCTACAAGAGCAACAGCCCCTAGAGGCACAGGCGTGCCTGCACCAATTGGACGAAGAGGTGAGTGACTGAGGTCCCGGCTAAACTGACCCAATCCCTAGGCCCTAATCTCCATGCCCTTCTACCTCCCACCTGAACCCCATCAGCCAGTTAGCAGGTAAGAGTCCTGCTGACCGACTGCTACACCACCACTCCTACCAAATGGACACTGTAACCTGTGAGACCCACTCTACCGCACCTTACGGTTTTCACTATTATTATTGCTACTGCTTGCTTTGTATTTCTGAAAGGTCCCGCAGAAGAACCTTCAATCACAGACAGGCTTTTTTCTGTGCTCTACACTGTGTTATCTTCAGCAATAAATCCTTTGATCTACAGTCTGAGAAACAGTGATGTGTAGTGTGCTCTGAGGAGGTGACAGCAAAATCTTTACCCAAAGGGTTCACTTCATTTAACACTTCAAAGTGTAATTCATAATATACATTTTTACATATTTTTTTTAAAATCTGCAAAAAACAAAACCCTAAAAAAAAAGGAGTTGAAAGACTTAAATTTTTTTGTTGGAAACCCATGAAACTGAAAAGTGCCATTTGGGTTTTAATGCAGTTTTTGAGCACAGAGCATGTTGCTATTGGTCTCGATGTTATGGTTAATGGATATTCAAAGACCTAATTCCTTGTTTCAATCCTTAGCAATCAAACTTTACAGGTCTGCTTTTGGTTTGAAAAGGGATGATGTCATTCTCTTCTTTCAGTATCTCTCATAGAGGAGCATATCAAAATGTAGAGGAAAGAGATGGAGAGAGAGAAAAGAGAGAGAAAAAGGCGAAGGGGGATTAGGGGAGAAAAAGGAAGAGAGAGAGAGAGAGAGAGAGAGAGAGAGAGAGAGAGAGAGAGAGAGAGAGAGAGAGAGAGAGAGAATATCTGATTGGTTTGAGATGTTAATTCACAGAGAATTATCCTGAGGTCCATGCAGGAACCTGCCACATATTTCAGATGATAGAGACTACCCATGTGCTATCCACTCTATTCCATTATCTTAATCACCATAGCCACACTTTCAAGTGACTCAGGAGACATCTGATCCTGTTCTTCTGCTGGTGCCTAATCCTGTATTTTAATTGGGTCCAGTTTTATCAGTCCTCTATAAATAATCACCTACCTAAATCCTCTAGACATTTTGTCCCAATTAAAGCCTGTGTTCTTAGAACCTTTGCACTCAGGAGGATGCCTACATTTTCGATAAAAGAGGACATAAATAGCCATTTTTAAAAGGCAAGAGTGGTCTTTTACTCCTTTGAAAATGTGTTGTATCCTGTTATAGACAGCATGAACTATCTTTAAGACTCATTTTTAAGTCTCATTTTTGACTGATGAGCAATGCCTGGTGAGTGTCCTGCATCATCCCTCTTATTTACATACAGGGGGATTTCCCAGAATTTCCCCCACTTCAGTTTGAAAGGTTTTAAAATGGAAAAGGCAGTCAAACTACAAGTCCCGAATGTTTGAGAAAACTCATATTTTTCACCTGTGAAACAGTCAGTAATTTCATTAAGAGAATGAGTGAAGACAGCATCCATTACTTTTAGAGAAAAGTAATCGCAGAAAGACCTTACTATTTTGTAGAAGTTTCGTTATGATAGCACTATCATGGAGTGTGGTAGACAAAAGTGTCACACATAAAATGTTACAGCTGATCAATGTGTTTCTATGCCACCTAATACTTTGTACTTACAATATCCTTTTATTCAGTATTTACAAAATGATACACAACTGTATATAAAACAATCCCAGGAAAAAAAGACATAGGATTGAAGCATTTTATATAATATATAATATATTCATATTATATTTTGAATGTTTGCTATATTTATATACCAATATTAATATATTTATGTATGCATTGCCTATATAGCAGATGCATATTTACCTGGTGTTAAAAAATTTTGTAAACTTTTTTGAAAACATTTTAAAAGATTTTTTGAAGTTATATAATTATATTTTTTCTCCCTTCCCTTTTCTTCCTCCAAACAATCCCATATACCCTTCTTTCTGTCTTTCAGTATCACATTCTCTTTTTTCATTGGTACATATACAGATGTATATATATATATATGTACATAAACTCATATAGTATATATTCCTAACTATATGTGTATGGGTGTTTTGCTTGCAAGAATGCATGCATACAACCTGTATGAATTGTCTTTAGAGAAGGCCAGACAAGACTGCAGGAACCCTTAGAGCTGGAATTATCAAACAGTTATTAGCCACCATGCGATGCTGATTCTGAATCCAGGTCCTCTGCATGACTAGCCAATGCCCCTAACTACTACTGAGCCAGCTATTAAGTCCCTCTTCCCATATTTGTAAAGATTTTCCATGAACCAATTATGAAGACTTTCTTTAGTGTGTTTTGATAATATCACTTTACTTGAAATTTATTTTTATTATATTGAAATCATAAACAGTTTATTTGTAAAAGTGATAAAAATGCTTAATGCATATTGTATAAGATACAATTCTTAAAAATACTTACCTGATAAAGTATTCATTCTTGCTAACCTTAACTCTTTAAGTTCCATTTCAACTGTGCATAACTTTTAGCAAAAACTTAAGAATAAACCATTTTAAAATCAAAGAAATATAATTTAAAATAGATATATAAAATCATTTATAAACATTAAATAAACTTATTATATATAAAAATTAAATGGTAACCTTTAAGAAAGACTTTCAACCTGTCTTCAGATCTCACTGGAAGTTTAAAATATATTTATGTATTAAAAATATTTATTAAAAATAAATATGTCTTTAATTATATTCAAGTCAATATATTATATTCTTCCCAGAGGATTAATTCTTTGCTCTAGGCTTATAAAAACTTGGCAAATTTCATCAAAAGGGGATATGTATTCATTGCCATTAGTATTTTAACACATTGCTACATATTATGTTGACAAAATACTTCTGAATATCTTTTCAGTTTTTAATAGTTTGAGTGAAGAAATGTTATTGAATGCATGTGTATTGGTTTATCAGTTCTGAAAATGAACAATTATGAATATTCAGCTTTGAAAAACCCATTGAGAACCTCAGGATGTAGTAAGATAGTTTCCATACTTCTGCAGGTATTAAATATTATCACCTTATTTTTTTCAAACATGAATATTTAATTTTGAAAAACATAAACTGTATTATTTAAATTATATTAATGCTTACTGGTTTCTAAAGTGAAGTTTTAAATTGGTTGTTTAGTGGTAAATGGTCAATTCATTATATACCAAATGAACAAGTTTACTTGGTAATAAATATGTATATATGAATACATTTATGAGGGCTATAACAGCTGGAAAACAGGTCATGAATCTGAAGAACAGAGAGAGATTTATGGACAGGTTTAAAGGGAGAAAATGTAAAGGAGAAATGTAATTATATTATTATCCCCAAACAAAAATAGACAAAATAACAAATCACACTGAATCTGAATAAGGTAGTCCAGGTCCCTTAATTTTACTTATTATTTTTTGGACTACGTGCTATGGAAAATTTTCTACTAGCATGTTCAGTGGAAGATATGAAATAAGAGTGTCGTACAGGACGATCTATGCTGCTTCAAATTGATGAAAGGCGGAATGTGATTGTGTTCAAAATCAGTGATTATCAGGCTAAAGAATTCATGAATCTTATAGCTGGAGAATATTCAGCGCATAATTATATCAACACTTTTGTGGTGAATTTTCCATATATTTCTGTGAGATCCTTTTGGTACATGGTGTGCACATCTACCGTTTTTAACATCTATTTGCAATATGAGCTATTGGGCATTTTGAAGGCTGATTATTAAAATCTTATCTTTCTATTGTGGCATTTATTTAAAAAACTTTCAGTTTGCATTCTATATTGAGATACACTCTTATATTTGAAGCACAGGTATCTGTAACTTAATGAGGTTTGAGTCCTTTTAGGCAACGTTTTAGAGCGATTGTAATAGATCCCCAAGCAAGGTAGTCTTGTGTAACTACACTTGCTCCTTCTGGCCATTCACCTCAGCTGCAATTGTATGATTTTTTTTTGTAGAT
This sequence comes from Alexandromys fortis, assembly GCF_014885135.2. NCBI lineage: Eukaryota > Metazoa > Chordata > Mammalia > Rodentia > Cricetidae > Alexandromys > Alexandromys fortis. Next base: position 80,924 of record NW_026067967.1, on the reverse strand, counting down.
GGGATGTCTTGCAATCTTGCCAAAGATGTCATACAATATTACCTTGTGCATTACTTCTGCTTACTATATTGCCATTTAAATTCCAACATTGTTTTTATATTTAAAATATATGAATAGAGATTTTAAAATCTCTGCGAAGATATTGACAATTTACATTTATACTTGTAGGCTACACCTGGTAACAACAGCTAGGTGTAGTTTCTCAATAACTTGTGGAGTTTCAACATAATATCGCCCTGTACTTTGTCCAAAATATAATGCTATATAATTATCCTGAGTGGCCGTCGTGGACCTTTGTGAAAGAATGAACTTTGTAGGTGACCAGTTTTCCCTTTCTGTAGCCACAATAACATTATGGATGTTCCTGCCTGACCTGATGCTCAGTTACTCCTTCCGAATTGCCATCTTGCACTGCTGCCAAAGGTGACAATGAACGCACCATAGACTCCAGTTTTGCTCATCCATTGCAAGGCGGGTCACCTTCTGATAAAACCTGCATCTGGTATCTTTTGCACTTCAGTCAGTCAGTTGTTAGCTGTTGTATTCTTTAACTGAGTTTTAGGTTTTGATTTCAATGCTAGCTTTACTATTGCTCTAAACTAATTTGTGGGGGATTTTAGACTATCGTTTTGATAGACACTTGTTAAATATAATAGAGATATGCTGATACACTCAATAGATGTCATAAAAATATATATTTTGGAAGAATAGTTTTCCTCTCTTTGTATCTTAAAGAAATGATTCACTACGATTTTGGGAAATGAAATAAATTATGCAAGTAATGATTAAAGTAGTTAATGTTCACTACTGTCACTAAGTAAATGTAACTTTTGTACATTTCATGCTGTTAGTATTTTGACATTTCTAATGCATCATATGCTTTAAAGAAAAAGTGATCTATAGTTAATCACCACTTGCCATTCCTTTGTTACCTGCTTTATGTCTGTTTTCTTGCTGTCTTGTTTTTAATTAATTAATGTTTTATATCTAAGTAGTATCTTTGGTGGTCACCATGACATTTGATAAAACTTGTTACATTATTTTATTAATCTGAGAAAAGCTTACCTTTAATGACATATGCATAAAATTCTGCACTTTAACACCCCTGTACACAAGTATAAAATTTAGAACTTAACTTTTCATATTGTACATTATTTAGGGAATATAACAGTATGCTGATCACTATTGGAAGAACATGGTATGACATTTAATTCTGTAGATTTCTGCCCAATCAAGCTTGGAGCCCAAGTCCTATGGACATAAAAGCTTTCATGCATTGGATTATGTTTAGTTTTATGTATAAATTTGTTTTTGCTCCAGTACTCAGCTAGCCAAATAATATTCCAGATGTTGGTGTGGATATGTATATAGATATTGTTCACATTCGAAATACTTTGTTTTAAGAAATCGAGATTATCATCTTTAGTATGAGTGAATCTCACGAAAACCTAAGGTTTCACCAAGAAGAGAAAATTCTTCCTTAAGCCGGCAAGTTAAACTGTGCCTGAGTTTCCAGGCAAATGGCCTATTCTGAAGGTCTTGGACATTCTAAAAACTGAGATATTTTCTTAGACACTCTCTTCTTCGGTGTTCGTTCTCTCTCTCTTGCAACCTGTCCTCTTATGTCCACGTCTCTCACTTCCACTCTCACTCCCCATTCCTCCTGATGTGTGTGTGTATGTGTGTGTGTGTGTGTGTGTGTGTCTGTGTGTCTTGTGTGTGTTTATGTGTATGTATATAGATAATCACAGACTATAAATGCACTTTATATGTAAATAAATATATGATAATAAATATAAAAACACCATTTTAAAAATATATCCCACGCGTTGATTTTTCTCTTGCCATTCCTAAAAATACAGGTAGTTTACCTGGAAGAGAAACTTGCCATATATAATTGATTTAATATTTGTTGTTAATAGAGTTAGGAAACATTATCATGGAAACTAATTCAAAGTACTTAGCGTCATACTGTAAAGCTAGGCAGACTGTGCTATCTTTGTGTGTTAACAAATATGCATGATAAAAACATGCAAACCAAAGAAATAAATACTTGACTTTTCATGCATAAAGTCAGAAGTAAAGGGCATTATAAGAAATGTTAGGGATCTATCAATTATTTTAGGTTTTCTCTGTTATTGCTTTTCTTTTTCAGATAAACTTGTACTTTGGGACCATGACCAATTCCACCCTGGTGACTGAGTTTCTCCTGGAGGTTTTTGCTGAAACTTATGAGCTCAGGCTCCTACTGAGTGTCCTCTTCCTGCTGGTGTACCTGGGCAGCCTGTTAGGGAACCTTACCATTGTCATTGCTACCACAGTTGACCAGACCCTGAACACACCCATGTACTTCTTCCTCAGGAACCTATCCATCTTAGACATATGCTACGTTTCTGTCACTGTCCCCAATGCCTGTGTCAACTCTATTACTGACCACAGAAATATTTCTATGGCTGGCTGTGCAGCACAGATCTTTTTGGTCTTCTTTTGCGCATGTGTAGAGATTCTCTTTCTTGCTGTCATGGCTCAGGACCGCTATGTGGCCATCTGTAAGCCTCTCCTCTATCCTGTGATCATGAACCACCAAGTCTGTGTTCAGATGACACTGGCCTCCCTACTTAGTTCTCTTGTCATTGCAGGTGTACACACTATCAAAACCGTCCAGTTGTCTTTCTGTCAGTCTAATTTGATCCCGCAGTTCTTCTGTGATGTCCCTTCTTTACTGAGACTTTCCTGTTCAGACACCTTTATTAACAAACTCTTAATTCTTCTGTCTGCTATTGGAATCAGTGGCAGCTGCTTTGTCTTAATTGCTGTATCATACATTCACATATTATCCACTGTGTTGAGGGTTCCTGTTAAAGGGGAGCGAGGGAAGGCCTTTTCCACCTGTGTCCCTCATATTGTTGTGGTGTCTTTGTTCCTTACTTCTGGTGCCTATGTGTATCTAAGAACTCCAGTAACCTCAGAAGTAGTTCAGGAGATGACTCTTTCTGTATTGTATTCCATTGTTCCACCCTTCTTAAACCCTATCATCTATAGTCTTAGAAACAAACAGATAAAGGAGGCTGTGAGGAAAATAACATTAAAGATATTTTTTCAGAGTTGAACATAAAAAGAAATTATGAAGGTCAGGGTTTTCTAGAGAAAAATAAACAAACACACACATACTAAAAAGAAATTGTTTTTACATAATATATTCTGATTATAGTTATTCCTCCCTCTTCTCCTCCTAGTTCCTCCTCACCTGTCCTTCCATCTGGATTCACCCCCTTCCTATCGCTCATTAGAAAACAAACAGGCTTCTAAACATTAATAATAAAATAAAATGAAATAAAGTATTATAAGATAAAACAAAGATAGTATATCAGAACAACCCAAAATGAAAAAACAGATGGAAAAGGGATGAAGAAAAAGCCCAAAAAATAGATGCAGAGTCCCACTCATTCAAACACTGAAAAAGCCAACAAAAATACTAAATTGAAAGCAGTGATATATATACAGAAGACGTATAGTAAAAAGAGGGAGAAAGAAATCTATATAATATATATTGAAAATATAAGATTTAAAAAGGATAGTCCTGAAATGAAATTATGAGGCAAGGATTCTCTAATTAAATCATTGAGTTTGTTTTCTCTTGACCATTTACTGCTAGATGTACAGTCTACTCTTAAAGACAGTTTGTTTACCCAGTGAGACTCCTTTGGATGAAACTAAATTTACACTTGAAAGTGGTTATCAAATAGAGGTTGTTTCTGAATTAGAGAAAGGGGCATGTGTCCACTTCTTCTTTCAGCTCGAGTACTCCATCTAATGAGACACATGTAGGTCTGTTGATTTAAACCCCAATTTTGATTATTTCTTGCCATCTACTCCTTTTGGTGTGTGACTCCCTTTTGTCCTAGAACTTTTCAGGTGTGCTGTTAAGTTACTAGTATGATCTCGGTCTCTCTCTCTCTCTCTCTCTCTCTCTCTCTCTTTCTCTTTCTAATATGGGTACTTTGTCTCTTAGAATTGCCTTCAATAAGAATAATAATTAAAATCAAAGCAAAAAATGGACAAAGGAAAACATGGACTCTGATTGCTTTGGCCAACTACTCCTGGACCTGTGGCCTGCCCTGGAGTATGATTGATAGACTCAGTGACATGGTATTGGAGCAAACTGATTTTCCCTTCCTAGCAGGTATCAATTGCAAATAAATATCTCCTTGGTTACAGATGAGTCTTTGTATCCACATTCCTTGCACCCCTCTGGGATTTGTTTGCCTTGAATATGTGCAGGGCTTTTGCATGTTAACACAATTCCACATTTTTGCCTTATTAGTATTTTTGCTTGTTTGTTTTTTTTTTTTTGAATTTTGGTTTGGGACTTTCTTTCTTTCTTTCTTTCTTTCTTTCTTTCTTTCTTTCTTTCTTTCTTTCTTTCTTTCTTTCTTTCTTTCTTTTTTCTTTTTTAGAGAGAGAGAGAGCATCCATGAAGTTGGATGGGTAGAAAGGTGATGAGTATCTGGGAAGATAGAGGTAGTCAGTATAGTGACTGTTTCTTATAGCTTCTATACATATCTAAATGTCCCTTTACTTTTCGAATGCCAATGATACAAAGAATCAATACTGACATAACTTGTGATTCTTTCTGATGCCTCTGCTTGTTCAGTTAACTATGCGATTTTTTCTTTGTTCAACCCTTACCGATAAATATGACTTTACTCAAGGTAGTGTAGTACAATAGGAAATCTGATGAACTACAGGAATAACTCAAGGCAAATAGAAAAGATGAGTACTGCAAAATACAAATGTTTGATTAATAATTGTACATGTATGCTGTACATAGTATTAGTAAAAATAAAATGATTATTAAGTCTATAAATAGTTATGTTTTATAATACAGAGTAATGAGGTCTACTAGAACTGTAAACAGACAAGAAATCACCAGTTACTGTGTCTTTTTTTAAATTGCTTTTATTGAGCTATATATTTTTCACTGCTTCCCTTCTTCCCTCTCCCCTACCCTTCAACCCTCTCCCATGGTCCCCATGCCCCCAGTTTACTCAAGAGATCTTGCATTTTTCTACTTCCCACATAGATTAGATCCATGTATGTCTCTCTTAGGGTTCTCTTTGTTGTCCAGGTTCTCTGTGATTATGAATTGTAGGATATCTAAAAGACACTTATGTGTGAGTACATATTATATTTGTCTTTTGGACTCTGGGTTACCTCATTCAATATGATGTTTCCTAGATCCATCCATTTGCCTGCAAATTTCAAGATGTCATTATTTTTTCTGCTGTGTAGTACTCCATTGTGCAAATGTACCACATTTTCCTTATCCATTCTTTGGTAGGGGGCATTTAGGTGATTTCCAGGTTCCAGTTATTACAAATAATGCTGCTATGAACATAGTTGAGCACATGTCCTTGTGGTATGATTTCAGCTACTGTGTCTTAAATGCATCTTTGAGGTTTGGTGGTCAGGCACCACCTAAGCCTATGGGCAGAGCACCACACTGCCACAGGTGGGACATGAACTGGTGCTGGTTTACATTGAAATGACTAAGTTAGATGCTGTATTAGATTTCTGATAACTATCTGATGATGCCAGGTAAATGAGTTGTTATATTCAATTGTTCACCTTAGTTTTAATCACTTAACCATTGAAATTCAAATTTCATAAATAAATTTTACAATTATAAAATAAAAATTTCCATTTTTCTTTTTTGATCCACAAATATATATTACACATAATCATAAAATCTCATATATTTATTTTTTCATATGGGTTCTTCCAATAATATCATACCTACCAAATATAGATTCTCTGAAGTACCCTTAGGCTACTTCTTTCAAAGTCTCTGCTGCAGCTTGCACCGTGAAGGCTGCAATAGAAATCTGTCTCTTCACTTCTCTCCAGGCCTTAGAAGGGTCCGCTTTGCTCTCGATATCAAAAAGAGCATCATAAATGCCTGGGAATGACTCTCCTGCATACTTGTTGTGGCTGCTTGGAGCGTAGATGATATGCCTGTTGAAAAAAATAGATTTCTGTCCATTCGTTGCACAAACAACATGCAAGAGAATTAGGGCATTATATTCAAACTGCATACTCCTTATTTTCTTACTTATTCACTTGTTACCTAAACTTAAATCCTCAGGCACATTAATTTTTACTTTAAGTGGACAACTCAAAGTGCTCCAGAGCTAAACAAATAACACTAAGGATAGCCACTGTGTACTGTTTTAAGGTTTTAAAATGGTGACGTACACCTTTTATAATCACCGAAAATAAACTGTATAATGTTGATAACAGTGTTCTCAGTCTCCAAGTGCATTGCCAGTCAGTGATGAACTTTACATCATCCTCCTTGTTAAGACACACCATGACATCATGCTTGTAACCAGCCTACTGTGCACTAGGTTCAACTTTTTATTCTTTTGGTAAGATGGAGTCATACTTTATAAGGGTTAACGTAATATTCTCTTGTGAATCAAATTGTAAATATCTCATGTGCAGGATATCTGATAAGTGGTCCCAATGAAAGGATCCTTCAAACTCCAAAGTGGTCAGGACTCACAGGTTGAGAACTACTGGCCTATCAGAATAATGTCAGATTTTCTCATTCTTTATTAGAATAAACACAAATACCCTTGGCCCAGGTTCTAGTAGAGTCTTCTTGCTCCCCTAAAACTGGTGAGCTGAACAGCTAGTCTCCATATTCCCCCTAGCATTCTAGTATTCCCAACTCTCATCAGATAGGCTCAATAAAGTGTGCTTACTTTAAGGCTTGATTCCCAAACTCTCCCACATTCAACCTTCAAACTAATTCCAAAGGACTGTGAGCCTCAGTGAGACTATCACAACAGCAACCCCCGCTCAACACAGGTTTCCTTTATAACTCACATTTTCCTTGCTGTTACAAAATACCTCCCAAAATCAGCATAAGGAAAGAATGGCATATTTTGTCTCACAATTTAAAGTTACAGTGTGTTATAATTTAAAAAACAAAGAGAGAGAGGAAGAGGGAGGGAAATCATCATGTAACAGAGCTCATTTGGAGAGTTTTTTTTTAATTAGGGGAAAAGAACAGGAAAGGAGGGAGTGGAAGGGGGAGACTCACTTCTGCAGACAGGGGCAGCAGAAGAGAGGAAAGAGCGACAAAGAGAGATAGGGAAGCAGAGAGAAAGAGACAGACTGACAGAGAGACAAAGTAGATAGAGACAGAGTAGCTGAAAGACAGGAAGAGTCAGCAAGGCAGAAAGACAGAGAGGGGCAGAGAGAGAGGAGACAGAATTTTTATATGTTTATTGGATATTTATCAAGAAAATTTCAATTAAAACACCTTGGTATTCCATCTCTCCCCAGTAACCAACAAACAGAAACAAATGCTGATAAGAAAGTATGGGGAAGGGAACATCTATACAGTAATGGTTGCGATGTACTTAGAACAATTACTATAGGGATAAATATGAACGTGCCTCAATAAAAATAAAAATAGAGTTACCATATGACTCATCTATCCCACTTCTGGGTGTAAGCCTGAAGGACTCTCTACCTGTGGCTGAGATAAATGTATTCCAGTGCCTATTGTAGCACTGTTTATATTACAGCTCATAGGACCAGCCTAGTTAGCTGTCAGTGAATTAATATAAAAATGGTGTATATGTATATGAATATATATTCATGAATATATATGTATATGTGTGTGTATGTATGAAAAACAATGGCATTTTGTCCAGCAACCAAGAAGAATGTAATTATGTTTGCTAGAAAATGGATGCAACTAGAGATCATCACATTAATCAAAATCAACCGTACACAGAAGGGTAAGTTACACTCGCTTTAATTGTGGGGCCTAGAATTCCTTAAAGACCAGTAAAGTACAGAAAGGACACTGGAGGAACGAAGAAAGCCAGTTAGAGAGGACAAGGGGACTGGGTTCTCAGAGCAGTGAATGAAGCAGGAACGAAGGACAAAATGTTCATACTTGAAACAAACATATTTTACAGAACCTAAAGCTGTGTACAGTAAAATTAACTCACTAAAAATATTTTGAACATTAAAAATAAATAAGCCATGATTTTTTTTTTACACAAAGTGATACTATACTAGAAAATATTTTTTTTCCTCACCTGTAGAAAGGCCTGCCTGGTAACCCTAAAGGATCAATGAATGCACGTTCCAGATACATCAGCTGGTCATTCATAATTCTCAGTGACATGGGGCTAAAACAGAAATTAATAAAGTTATACCTTCAGGAAGCTATGAACACTACCTGGCAAACTATAAGTCTGTAATAAAATCAAACTCACGAATGCATTTTAAATCATTGTAATATGCAAATTACGATTACCAGGAACATTACACAGACTGAGCAGGTTGTACTTATTTGTTTAGAACTATTGTAAACAACAATTAGTGAAAAATGAAAGCATGAATTCTGAAAGAGAAAAAGAGGGGTATAAAGGGATTGGAGAGAGGAATGAGAGGGTAGGAATGATTTAATTACATTATAAAATAAAAAATAAAAGTAATAAAACGGATATTAGTATGCATAGTTCTCATATTTTAGAAATCCCATATAATAATACCCAAATAAGACATGAGTTATGAAACAGTAAGACGCTGGTGGTAACACATGACAATAACTTTGATACACAGGAAGATGAGAATTAATAACCCTGTGTTTATAATTATTGTCAAGTTTTTTTTCACCTTAGAGAACCTAACAGTATACTCAAGAAATTAACAAAAACATTGAAATGTGAAAATCTACTAATATAATTAACTTTGTGAAAATTAAAAATATTAAATAAGTGACAATATATAATATCTTTATTGTTTAAAATAAATTTGTCAAATATATAATTCTTAATTTGTATTTTTTTCAGTATTCAAACATCATGTAGCAAACACACTATTACAGAGTTCATATTCTTAAGGGAGATTATAGGGTTGATATAGGAAGTTATCATTGTTAATAAAAGTGAGTTAATGCAATTAAAAATCTACCATAAACCCCCAACTAGCTCAATCATTAATTATGGAATACAGTATTCTAACTATGTTATGATATAATTAGTGAATGTTATAGTTTTAATAAATAGTTTTATCCATTAATTTATCAAGATTTTCATTTTATATTAGTTTTAATAATAATTATAGTTCCTCACTCTTTTTATTTTTTGGTTTCTCTGTGGCTTTGGAGCCTGTCCTGGGACTAGCTCTGTATACCAGGCTGGTCTCGAACTCACAGAGATCCACCTGCCTCTGCCTCCCGAGTGCTGGGATTAAAGGCGTGCGCCACCATCGCCCGGCTCTTGTAAAAGTTTTTATAGTAAGTTTTACTTCAGAGAAATCCTGAACATTATACAGGGTTATGACTCCAATTCATAAACTAAGGATTTGTTTGGCAAAGTTTATAATTTTACAATTAAACAGTAAACATTGCAGCATTTATCAAATTTGGCTTATGGTATCGGCTTTACACAGAATTATTCCTATTTGTTCAGCACGTCTGAAAACAATGATTTATCAGTATTTTTTTATTCCTGAAACTATTTTTTTTACTGGAGTTGGAAAGGATCATATGAGTATGCATATAATGGCATAAGTAGAGAGAAGATAGCTCCAAGAACAAAAGAATCTAGTTGGATTATGATGCACAGGGGATGAAATAAAGAACAAGAGAAACCAAAACATGTTGCAGTCAGTACTAAAGTAGGAAAGTGGTATGTAATAGGCTGGCAGGAAGGAGGCACTGCGGTCCAGTGCCAACTCATGTAAGATCTAAAATCTCTGGATGCTACAGAACCCTCAACAAGATGCATTAGAGTGAAGACAGAAAACAGGAAAGCTATTTCTGCAACAAAAAATGTAAAGTAGTGTTATTTTCATTGTATACATATGCACATATATTAGACATAATTATCTCATGTGGATATGATTTAATATATGACATACTTGCTTTTATCCAAGCCTTGAAGTTTTTTGTTGAATTCAGATGCAATCTCTGTAAAATTATTTACTGCAGAAAACAGTGGATCTGAAATGGAAATTCAAATTAGCAAAAGCTTGAAGAACATTTAAAGCAAGTAAGTTGGCAATGCCCATAATCTCAGCACTCAGAAAGCTAGAGCAGGTGCAGTACCTCCATTTGAGAGTCTAACATCAGCCAATGCAAGGTATGCAAACCCCATTTCAGTAAAAGAAAAATGTGTGGTTTCAGTAGAGTTCAAAATGTGCAAATAACACAGGAAGCCATTTTGTATTTTATGAGGTCTTTTTATATTTTAACACATCTATGCGTTTAAAATGGTATTTTAAGAAAAAAGACTTATCAAGTGCAATAGAAACAAGATTGAATGTGAAAGATAAATTGCAACCTACCAAATGATACCGAGTATTTCCTCATCTCTTGAGGGTGGCTCATTGAAATGTTGTAGATATTTTCAGCATACTTTTTCAGAGCTACTGCGTAATCTTGACAGTCAAAAGGAAGCACTAGAGAATCGGCCAGTTCAAACACCATCCCTCCTCGAACCTGGGCCACAGCGAGGTGATATTTAAAGGTTGGATCATAAAATTTTTCCACTAACTCATATGTTTCATAGACACTGTGGTAGAGTGGATAGCTTCTGACTTTGTCTGTTTTCTAGGAGGAAGAAACAAAATACATCTCTTGTAAGATAGTCCATAAGACCCACAACATGGTATTTACTGTGCATATTATTAAGGTTGATCACTGGTGAACAGGAACCGTGTAAACTTGGGAACTTAGAATTCTGCTACTTTACTTTAGCTATGGGCAAATGAAAACACGTGTAGACATGCTACAAGAAAAAAACCCTGAAAATATTCTTTGGGAGACACTAAAGAAAGTTGTCAGATGTATTGAGAATCCAAAGAATAGACTATACAATGTTGTGTTAGAAGAGAAATGATTCAAGAAGAGAGATGGGGAATTATTAGACAAGTGAAGCAATAGTACAGACTAGAATACAGGTGACTATGTCAGATTTACCACTGAAAATTCCACAGAAAAACATCTGAGAAGCAGCCTGCTGCAGAGTGGAGGAACCAAGCAGCAAGGACCACAGTGGAGAATTGAGAAACACAAATGAGAGGGAAGTGATGCTCAATGAGGTACAAGAAAGCTACATATGTGAAAATCAAGGATTTTTCACACAGTGAACTGCTGACTAATGTCTTCCGATCTTTTCTCAATATGCTCCTCTGTTATTGATATAAAGAACATGCTATTTATTATCATGCTGAAGAGACGGAGACTCGGGCATTATTAATGAGAGAAAAGTTTCATTCTTATTCCAAAATTCATTACCAAGAATGTTTGGTAGTCATCTGAACTTTGGCTGTTTTAGTTTCTTATATGTCAAATGTATCTATTCTCATCAAAATCCCCGCATGAACCCATATAACTTCTTAACCCCAAAAGATCCTTGGCTGGGGGCAAATAACTTACAAGTGAGTAAAAAATTACAAAAGTTCAATGCTGGGTGGCTTTAGGATTGGTGCACAATAGGAAGTCAGAGCCGGGGCTAATAGATTTCCCCTCTAACTATATCCCTGTTTGAAATCAACTTAAATACAGTCTCGCTTATGTTTTAATAATGGTATTATGTCAACTTGGGACAAGTAGGAGCCGTCCAAGAGAAGGGAACTTGAGCTGAGAAAATGCATCCATAAGGTGAGGCTGTAAACAAATCTGTAAGGCATTTTATTAATTAGTGATTAGTGGGTAAGGGTCCAAACCATTGTGGGTGGTGCCATTCTTGGACTGAGCAAGTCAGAACAAGCAAGTCAGAAAGCAGCGTTTCTCAATGGCCTCTAACTCAGCCTCTGCCTAGAGGTCCCTGCCTTGGCTTCCTTCAATATTGTACAGTCCTGCCCAAGTTGATTTGGCCATGGTGTTTCATCACAGCAATCAAACCTAAATAAGAAAATAACTATGACCCTTTCTCTTACTCATACAAATCTGAAAGACAAAATATGAGAAATGTAATTTATTACTTACAAGTATTGAAGAAAGTAAGGATTAGAAAACAAATGTACAAAAGACTTCACTGTAAAATAGAACTTCATGGTAGTTTGAACATAAAAATCAAAAATCTCTAACTATGAGCTTTCATAAAACTACTTGAGATTTTATAAAAAACACATTTAAAACTTAAAACTAAAAATTTATCTTTCACAACAAGGAAGGGTATGGAAAATTATTTATGATTTTGTTGTATTATGCCAATTTTTCAGTGATCTGATGTTATCTTGGAAGTTCTAGACTGCAGAAAGCAATATGTGTGCCAACTGGACTGTGAATGTATGCCCATAAAAACAGTGACAGACAACCAATAGGACATCACTGTTTGGCTTTCCAATTCTTCCTCTAGTGCCAGAGGTATTTATTGAAGTAAAACTTATTAATTTAGTTAAATGTACCCATACTTAATACTTAAGAACTCATTAATTTAGACTTACCCAATTTTTAGTGTACCGTGCTCTGCCCGAAGCAATTCCAAGTCTTTGGAAAAACACCTCAAAATCATTGCCAGACCCCAGCTTGCTAATCCTTTCAGATTTAAAATTAGCACAATTAGTTCAAATGCTATGTTCATTCTATAAAGATCAAAGGTCAACTACTAAATTATAGTTATACTATTAAAAATGTGATAGCCTTAGACATACAGTTAAAGTAAGACACTTATTCTGGTTCTGAAAATGTTTACTTTGTAATACAATTTTATGGAGTGGTACTTCTATAAGTCACTGTTTTATTTAAGCATTCTGAAGGTTGGAGAATACTTTCATTCAAACTATCTATTTCATCTGTGTCTGTCGTATATGCTAATGAAAGGAATCAGACATATTCAGATAATTAGAATATAAATTCTGCCTGAAAATTTTAATTTATTCATATTGTAGAGGTCTTCATTTACAAACTATCGAGATAATTATTTCCCTTCTTTTGCATGTAAAGATAAAATCACGCAGTCATAGTTTTAATTTATCAGAGCAAACAAAATATGTGTTACCTGCATGACGCTCAGGAAAATGATCAACTATAGCCTGAGATGGGATAGATATTTGTCATGAATCGTGTTCCATTTTCTCCATTGTGACCTTTTACATGAACCACGTATGAGCATCATGTATCCTAATAAGCACCATTATTCTCCCTTTCCTCTAAAAATATTAAAAGTAATTTGTACTTTGTAGGGAGCATGTCATTAAAAGCTTGGCAGCTGCCTCTTGCATACAGATTGTCCAAAAATCAGCATTTGAAACTCACAGATTTAATTTCAAGCCACAGGGTAATATTTTATTGTAAATCTAAGCACTAAATTTATTTGTCAGATGTCAGAGAATTTTGAACGTTCCTTTTTACAAACAATTTTTTAAAAGTACCCTTTTATTTCCAACACAATCCACAAAACAACCAAACTGGGTAGAATGGCTGGGGTGTTTCTGTACCTGGGCACTTCATTGGATTCTGGTGAAGGATTCTTTTCTCTCCAGCTGTCGTAAAGAGATTTGCCTTCAAAGCCTTCATCCGGGCTTTGGAGCTACACAAGTTAAAAAGAAGAGAATACTCACAAATCTGATGCATAAGCTGAAATGTGTCCCTCAATGAGAAAGTGGGAATTGTAGGCAGAAAGCAGCCCAAAGGCTGCCTCACAGAGGTTAGGAGATGGAAGGTAGTAAGTATATCAAGAAAGAGTTGGTTAACTGTGACGGTTCAGGGAAGGGAAAATGTATCAGATGAAAATAAGGTTGGCTATAAACAATACAATGTGTTGCATAATAATTGCACCCCAGGCAATATCATTTGCAGAGTCCCCGAGGTGGGTTGCCTTTCTCCTTACCTCTTTTGTTAAGTTGTAGACTAAGCTGTGCAGCAGGGGTGTGCAATCGACTCTTAGGGTGTAGTTTCCTGTAACAGAAAGGACGGAATAGTTTGTTTTGTTTGTTACTTTTTCCAAAGACCACTGCTAAACTTTACATAGCACCATCTCGTCAATGCTCTCCACCTTAAACTATAAAATCCAACGTCTTTGGCATTGACATGGTTGAAAGGAGGCCTGAGGTTGGGGGGGGGGGGAACTAAATTGACAATCAGCTCTCCAAATCTTCACCTGACTCTACCCGAGACTTAAAGCGTTAAGGACCTGACAAACCCTGTTACCTCAGTATGGATCAGTGTTCTACGTCACACCTGCATGGCTTCTTCACCCTTTGGATTCATGTTACATTTTCTGCGTGACCTCCCTCACTCCTCTATGTGACCCTGCACACTGCCTCCACCCCAGACAAGCTGCTGTCGGCATCACTTGCCCTTGGTCTGTTTTTCACACCACTCTCCTCCCTCACACATTGCCTAACTGTCTTATCATTTCTTTCCTCCAAATGCATTGTTTAAAAAAAAAAAAAAACAGCCTTCACGTATGTGTCCGCATCATGAGATTCCCTCCAAGAATGTTATGTATCTTTTACTCTCAAATTAAAAGACCTGTGTCACCGAAGGCTGAATGGTACAGACATGCAATCCCAACATTCAGGAAGCTGAAGCGGGATGTTCATCAGCTGTGTGCCAGACAAGACTACAAAGTAAGAACTTTAACTCAAAAAACATAGACTACATATATAAATAGAAAATGTAATTTTGGATAGTCACATATAAAGATGACTTGAAGGGAGATGGTTTGAAGGCATTTGTTGCCATTTAAATGAGCTATTTTTTGTACCAAAGAATCACACTTGTAGCTCTATATTCACTTCAAACCTCTTTTAGAAAAGTGTGTATACATTAAAGGACCCTTGCTGCAGCATCAGCTACAGAACTAAAATGTAACTGTTCTACTGAATCCACTACAAAGGTGGCTCTATCATTTTATTTTTGTCTTTTTTTTTTTTTGCTTTGGGATTTACTGTGGTTCTTGCTCTATAAGTCTAGTAAGACAATGTATATTCCACATATGGAAGTTTTATATAATGTTTTCTGAGTGAAAAGTGGGATCTAGAACCATACATTGTGATATTAAACCAAAGTCCTGTCGGATCTAAGAGGAGGCAAAAAGTGCAATAGTTAGGATGGCTCTCATCTCAACCCTTCCCTAGAAGGGAACTTATGGGAAGATATTTGATTTTTGTAAATCACAGCTTCCTCTTTGTGCAGTAGAGATAAGTACTTACAGCATATGATGGTTACACTGCATACAGATTAGAAGGAAAGCGATTAAGACAGCATCTAAATCACTTCTGGAACATGTATCAGCTAAATAGTCTCAGAGTTCACATAGTAAAAACACTCTAAACAGAAGATGACAGTTCTTTAGGAGAGAACAATAAGAGCTGTTTGCGTATTGCTTTCAACTTTCTTTTAATATAATAAAATTTATTATTTACAAATACATTAAAAAATAAAAACATCTTTGTTGTTTGTTTTGTGTATATGATTGCAGTTGACATAAATTCATGAACACGTGGTTTATTTCATCTTTTTAGTAATGAACATCTAACCAAAAAATGCAATAAAGTGAGGAATATGGTATCTCAGTCACATTGTACCTATGTGTATTTGTTCTTGATCCTAAAAATTATGATCCAGTTTCAAATATAACATAGTTATCTAAAATCAGTGGTATACTAAAATACCAAAGAGGTCTAATGTTTGAAATTATCAATAAGAATAACAGCATCATTTTGCATTATTTGAAATTTGTTTATTTGGAGTATTTATTATGTAAGGCACACATGTGCAGTATGATCGCATCTGTACTTGTATTTTTGCAATGTTGGGGAATAAATGGCGCATGCTAGGTAACCTCTCTGTCCCTGAGCTACATCTCCAACTCCCCCGAGCCTATGATTTAAGCAAGGGAAGAGTGATGATCACATTGGTGATTTTTGAATAGTCACTGAATGCAAGTCAGATATCATGGAGTTTGCAAGCACCAACTCCTTTTAAAAGCATGATAAGAACCTTTGAGACAGGTACCCTTTTAGAGGTAAAGAATCACAAGGGAAGGAGATGGGAATCTGTTGTGAACTGCAATGCCTTTGTCTATTAAATGAGAGGAGGAAGGAGAACTGACTTGCACCAGAAATGCTAAACTTTGAAACAATAGTGCTCAAAAATAGAAATTCAGATGAAGAAGAAAATGCAAACGTCAGTGTGACACCACCAAGGCACTTTGTTGGCATGGGGAATTTACATTGCGTGTGTGCAAGCGTGCGTGCATGTGTGCTTGTGTATGTGTGCTAATGGACATGTGGAAAGCAAAATACAACCTTACGCAGTCAGTTCTCATTGTCCATCTTTAAATGGGTTTCTAGAATACAACCTAGTTTGTCAGTCTTGCCTAAAAGTGCCTTGCTGGCTTTGCCATCTCTGTAATCTCTATACTTAAATATGGCATTCAAAAACAAAAGATTCTTAAGGTTCATGACTTAGACACTCAATGGGTAACTGTCACCATGTGTAGGAGAATCTGATAGAGGAGGCAAAGTAAGAAATACGGTCTTTCTGGACGGGCACTGCAATGCAGTGGGGAAAATATCTCTGAGTTATTTATGCCGTCAGCTCCGAATCAAGGGGAGAGGTGTGGAAATACCCAGAGGTATCCTAACTCCATGTTAATGGTCTGTCTGCCTTCTGTGCTAGGATGCAATTTTGTCAACTAAATTGTGAACTCCAGAGTAACCAGATGTTATCTATCAAGGGCAACAATATTCACCTTCTATGGAAGAGTCGGCGTTTATGTAAGCCACACCACGTTCTTGGAGGAGTCTGGAATGTTCCTATAACAAGATATTTAAAAAATTATTACTGTCCATCATAATTTTTCTTGGTAAACATCACTTTAGGAGTCTTTTCAGTATAAACATACTTTAAAAAAATACTATCATTATTTAAGCAAAGGTGTTTTCCTAGAGTCACAAATCTAGTAAACCCAGCTGTTTCTATTTTACTGGCTGGGAAATTTAAAGGAAATCTGGCCATAAAGCCAATTTCTCTTGTAGTATATTGCCACCTAGTGGTAATTTTCACTAATTGCACATTTTTAACTAAAGTGTAGCAAAGCGCTGCTGAGACATTTTGGGTCTCTAAAACAGCACATTTCTTGAGAATTTTGGTTGTAAGAAAAAAAAATCAGAAAAGCATATGCCAGTAGTCTCAGTTGTACAATACAATATGATCATAGTACAGGGGGTTGGGACAGGAAAATTGTGGGAGTTCCTGTGCTAAATAAAGAGGCTGCAAAGCAAGAAAACAATAGTAACAACAACAACAATAATAATCGTATAGAGACAAACTGCTTCCTGAATATTCATTGGTTTGCCTGACACCAGGATGAAACTTTCTTGTGGAGAAAAACCTTCACCTTGGTCAACAGGAATACGGCAGGTTTCCAGAGAAACCTGTAATACCTGTGTTTAACACCAGTCACGTGAGCACTCAGAGCAGCAAGGGGAAGCTGACGGAGCAGATACCGATGCTGCACGGATTTACTTCTCGTTCTCACCAAGCCAGTAATTCCAGTGGAGTTATTATTCAGGACTCCTGGTAAGTACTCTGTCTGCCTCGCTGTCCGCCATATTTAATATAGCGGAGACCACAGGAATAAGAAGGTAAGTGCAAACCGGGGCTTACTGTAGACACTGAGAGTTCAGTGGAAGTACCACTTGCAGCTGTTTTGGGTGATGTGGAAGAAACATTAGAAACTTCCATGTAGTTTTATTTTATTTTATTTGGTCTTGTATTTGGTTTTCAGTACATTAATTTGTTAGCTCTATTGCATTGTCAAAAAAGTAAATTGAAGCCAGGCGGTGGTGGCGCACGCCTTTAATCCCAGTACTCGGGAGGCAGAGGCAGGAGGATCTCTGTGAGTTCGAGGCCAGCCTGGTCTACAAGAGTTAGTTCCAGGACAGGAACCAAAAGCTACGGAGAAACCCTGTCTCGAAAAATCAAAAAAAAAAAAAAAAAGTAAATTGATTTCAATAGTTGACATTAGATGTTTCTCAAAAAAATCAAATGAATCTGAATTCTTAAACTAGGATAATTTTGTTTATTTTTTTTAAAAATTATATTTATTGATTGACTTAGTGCTTGTTTGCATGTTTTGTAAGCCTGCATGCCATGACACATATGTAGCGATCTGAGGACAGATTGCAGCTGTTGGTTCTCGCCTCCCACCATCTGGTCCCAAGAATTAGACTCAGATCATTAGCTGGCAGCAAGTAAGTGCCTTTCCCAGCTGAGTGATCTTGCTGCCCTCTTGTAGACATTTGAACAATGCTACAATCCCTTAGGATAATTAGGCGTGTCCAACGTGTGCTTATGAGTCATGTGCGGCCAAGTATAGGTATGAATGAAGCCCAACACAATGTTGTCTACATACTTAAAAACTTATGAGATGGTTTTCATTTAGTGATTTTTAAGAATAACTTGATTGTGTCATTCCTTGGGATGAATTTTGCCTACAGGACATTATGTCCCAATATCAAAAGGTTGAACCCACATGAGAGACATTTAGAAACACTGGAAGCATTGCCCGACTGGGATCACTTGTTATTTCTCCAAACTGCATGAAAAAAAAATTCTCAACTGCTTTGCCATTTGGAAAAATTCATATGGAAGCAAATTGTCAACCTACCTCTGCCCACTCGGTAGAACCAAGAAGGCCAAATTCTTCCGCATCCCAGCTTGCAAACAGAATCGTTCTTCTAGGCCTCCATCCTAAAATACAGGTGGATAACACATAAATATCACACACTCAAGACATGGGAAAGTCTACAAGATAGGAAAACCTAAAGTGCTGTTGTCTTTTTTTTTTTTTTTCAACTTAAAAAGTAGTAATGTCACTTACATCCTTATTTCCACAATTTCTTTTTGGTATATTTAAAAAAAAGAGTTTTGCTAAAAATCAAACAGTACACATGTGTTGCAAAAGGAACGGTGTAGAAAATGTAGAAAATGAAAGCCAAATGAAGTCATGAGATA
The DNA here is from genome assembly GCF_014885135.2 of Alexandromys fortis. Classification (NCBI taxonomy): domain Eukaryota; kingdom Metazoa; phylum Chordata; class Mammalia; order Rodentia; family Cricetidae; genus Alexandromys; species Alexandromys fortis. The sequence continues at coordinate 61,918 of NW_026067967.1, read as the reverse complement.
TTACAAATATTTTACAGCTGGCCGTAGTAGAAAACCACTCTGATTGGCAGGTGGCTGACACAGAAGGAGATAGCAAAGGTGCTGCAGTGGCGGGGAGCACTGTGGAAACTAGACAGAACTCTGCCAAGTTGTCCTCAAATAGCATCTTTATTTCCGTGATTTCTCCTCCATTGTCTTGTAAAATTTGTTACCAGTGGCTCACTTTGAGATAGCATCAGGTACTGATACTGCAAACCATGCAGTTTGGTAAGTAGGTCTTGTGGCTTGGAGGTAACAAACACAGCCTATGGAGCTGAAGAAAGACAAAGTTTTAAAGTGAGTAACTTTTCCTCACTTCCTATATTCTAGGAAGACTGTGCCACACACACTAATTCTTCATGTCTTCATCTAACAGACAGCATAGCAGAATATAGAGGAGACACTGTTTGATTGTCAGGAGCATTAAATGAAAGTTAGTAAATGCTGTAAAGTCCTTGTGATGCTGATAAATATTTCAGGTGTACTGATTAAGTATGCTTTCCCTATAACTGTTGGCTCCACGGTCTGATGTGTTATGGTATTAATCAAATCCCATCTTCATTCATTCCTTATCATTTCATTTTTGAGCACAACACCCCTTAGTTATGACAATGCTGGTTTGCATTCACTGTAGAAATCTTCTTACAAAATTACAAAATCTTTTCTAATGAGGTTAAACATGACCTACATCTTTTTGATGTGGTCTTGAATTTGGTTTGTGAATATTTTATTGAGGTTTTATATCAATGTTCATGAGGGAAACTGGTCTGCAATTATCTTTCTTTGATGATTCTTAGTCTTAGTGTGGTTTGGGTATCAGCATGACTGTGGCCACATAAAAAGAATTTAGCAATGTTCTTTCCGTTTCTTTGTCCAGCAAACACTTAGCAAGTCAACCCTTGACAGAGCAATAAGTAATCCTGTAATTTACTTCAGATTGTCAGAATATATATATACTAATTAAAAATAATAAAAATATAAGCCATCCTTAATGCTTGCACTGCTATTGTTATTAATTTATTGACATTATTGAGTCCATATTAATTTATTTGGTTTTCTATTGTGTATTGCAGATTGAGAAGAGGGCTTCTTGTACACAAGGCACACTAACATGGAGCAACTTCACAGCCCCTACGGTCACATTTCCAAAGATTACACTGAAATTTCTAGAATTTGGTTTTTCACTCACTGTTTCTCTTACCTTCCTTCTTCAGTGCTCCAAAGCTCCTCACAATTTCATGAACAACAGCTGCTCCACTATGAGGGTCAATGCCACCAAAGACCCAGGCATCTCTGTGACCTCCAAGCATGACATATCTGTCTATACAACAGCAGCACAAGGGTCACAAACAGAGCAAACTGAAGTTTACTCAAAGGCATTCACAACTCAAAATAAAAGTACCGGCTTTCCTAAGGCTTAGACTCTTTGCTCAGATTTCAGTCTTGGTTTCAACTATCTGATGAAATTATAAATGTGACTTAAAATTAATTCATATATTATTAAAGTAATAAGCATATGGATAACAGGAAGATATGAAATTATCTCTGTTTACCTCCTCAAAAATTTCTAGTATCTGTTACCTCTCTGTGTCCACCACAGAGAACACAGCCCTCCACTTCCTAATTCTAGTCTATGACCCAGTCAATTAGTGTTCTTCTTCTATGACATTTCTGTCTACTATAGGAAGAAGAAACTGCTTGTATGGAAAGTTCTGGTAGCGACCATTTCATATTTGATTAGATATTCACCATCCTTAAATGTTGAGCTTTTCTTTTAAATCAGAATCTCCTTGTCGCTAGTTTCTGTGTGTTTTGACCACCTCCCACAAATCCAAAGTTTACCACAGTCCTGGCACAAAATAATCACCTAGCAAGATTCAATAAATCTTTGATGTGTGTATCCACATGAATATATGGTTTAGTACTTACAAGACTTAATTTTATAAAACTCTTGGTTCTTAAAAAAGAGCCTGTGTTTACTCTTAGCATAGAACAGAACATAAAGACGATCTCAGAATTTGGGAGGAGATAACATAAGACTGAGCCTAAGCCCAGCCTAATCTTTCTACTCTGAGATCTTGTTCAGAAAAACAAATAAGCAGCATGTTTGTGAAAAATACATTTGATTTAATTTTACTGTTTATGTTAGAAATAATAATAATCAACTAAATCCTAAGTAATCAAAACCTAAATTTTAAAGAATCAAGAGATATAATGAAATAGGTGGAATTCTCCCACCTACTCTCAGTCACAATGTACACAAACCACACTTAAGGAAGGCCCCATTCCTGGCTGTAAATAGATAACAAAAACAAACTTGTTGGTAGTCTTGTGACTGTTTTGTCTCATAGTGTTTTGTTTGTGCATTTTTTAAACTTTTCTGATTGTTTCCTTATATATTACTATTTCTGATTTTGTGGTGTTTTGGTGTGTGTATATGTGTGTGTGCCTGCCTGTGTGTGGTGTGTGTGTGTGTGTGTGTGTGTGCAAACGTACTGCTCATGCTTCTTCTTTGACTTCTTTTTTACTCTGTTTATTTTGTTTTATTCCCTTTTTGTTTTATTTTGATTGCTTGCCTGCTTGTTTTATAAAGGAAGAAAGAAAGAATGCATGAAGTTGGATGGATAGGAAGGTGGGGGAGAATCTAGTAAGAAATTAGGAAGGGGAAATGTGATTAAAATATATTGTATAAATTATTGTTTCTACAAGTAAACAGTGCAGCTTATTACTCTCAGTCATCCTTAGACATTCATGTTTCTTTCCCTGCAACACATATGATGATATACTATACCCATAATGTCTTACTCTTTAGGTGACTTTCATCAGGGCAGCAACTTGAATTCTTAGTTCATTCTGCACCCAGAGTAGTAGACATACATGATATTTGATTGACCAATATATGCCAAACAAATTCTCCTTTTACCTGGTTCAGTAGCTCCTTTGAGGGTGCCAATGACATTATAGATTCTTGTCACTTTACTGTAGGAATGTATGTGGAGCTTGACTTTTCTAATTCAAAGACAAAGAACACATTCTTTGAGAATAGTGGTTACGGATTTAACACCCACACTTCCTAACTCTTTCATCATTAGGTACAAATATTTTTAGTTGTACAGAGGAGGAAAGTAACATTTGCTAATTTTAATAATATTAAATTATTGTCCTATTCAACTTTTAGTTTGATTTTTTGATGGCACTAACTAGGCTTTACATGTTTTCATCTTCTATAAATGTCTTCTTTTAAATCCGTCTGTATTAAAAGATTATAATAATAACTTAACTGTGTTGAAAAATTTCCAGCAAAGCCAGGTCCCACATTGTAAGGCACTTTGAGGCCTCCCTTCCAGCTGCTGTCAGGGGGTGCTGGGCCACCCATGTGTCTGTTAAACATGAAAAAAATTATTAGTTGGGTAAACTTTAATATAGCAAGTTAAAACACCAAGTAATCTACTGTCTAGGGCATCTTCTCATAAGAGTTTCTATGAATGAACGACAGAGCAAAGTGCTTTGCATGTAATACCCACTGACCCTTTCTGCCACTCCTGTAAGGCAGTGTCCACTAGCCATTCTACTCTGCATATGAGAAACTTGAAGACAAAGTGAACGCATAACAATGGCCAAAGTTATGGTGGTAAGAGATACAGTTGATGTTATTCTAATTAGTTCAAGAACCCAAAAAAAGTATAACTAACTATGCAAAGCTAAACCATGTATTTCTCTGATTTTTTCTTTGGTTCTTTTTTGATTTCTTTTTTATAGGTTTTCTTATCTATCATCTATCTGTCTGTCTATCTATCTATCTATCTATCTATCTATCTATCTATCTATCTATCTATCTATCTATCATGTGTAGTGTTCTGCCTGTATGCCTTCCTGGAGACCAGAAGAGAGCATCATTACAGATGTTTGTGAGCCACCATGTGGTTGCTGGGAATTGAACTCAGGACCTCTGGAAGAACAGTCAGTGCTCTTAACCTCTGAGCCATCTCTTGCTTTCTTTTTTAATTGCCCAGCCTTTTTTTTTCTAAAAAGTGAGAAAAAGGCATGGAATTTGATGGATGGGTTTGGAGTGGAGATGATCTGGAAGAAGAATTATGAAGGGGAAACCATGATAACAATATACTGCAAGAAAAAAAAATTCAGTAGGAAAGAAATATAACTCAGGGAGTTAGAGAGAGAGTTCATTGGTTAAGAGAACTTGTTCTTCTTGCAGAGGGCCACATAAACGGCTTACAAACATCTGTAACAGTAGTTCTAAGGGATCGAATACCCTCTTCTGACCTCTGTGAACACCAAGCAGGCAGATGGTGCACATACATAATGCAAGTAAAAATATTGTACACCCACTGTTAGCAGTTTGTTATCAAAGTAAATCTGTTGTATTTATATGACTCAAAACTGTACACTAGAGAAATGAAGATTATATTGGTAAGAAATTCATACACAATTATCCATAGTTTCTTCTTTCATAACAACAAAAACAAGGAACAACCCCAGTTGCCCTTTAACTAGTGAATGGTTAAACAAACTGCAGTATCATCATGTGATGTAAAACTTCAGTCATACAAAAATAAAGGAACCCTCATGCATAACACAGCCTACTTAAAAAGTTAAATGCAATTTGAGATATTGAAGTTTCAATTTTTCAATAAAATAATTACCTTATCTCATTTAGGACACACTTAATATTTATCTTTTTATGCAGTCCAAAGAATTAGCAGACATGACTAAATAAATCATATCTAATTCTATGTATTCTGTTTCTTACTACAAGGAAACTAAGAGGTCATTTCAATGGGTTCTATAACTGGAATCATACAATATATTGTTTTGAAAATCTGCTTTAACTTAATGTATCACAAATATATTCCACATTATTAAATATTCTTGATCGATATTATTCTGTATTTTATTGCTTTGTGTAGTATCATAACCAATGACATGCTTGAAGAGGCAGAAGTGTTTTATTATTTGAATTGTTTCACTATCACAAGTAATCTATAATAATATTTATCTTTAATATAAATAACTACACTTCATTTATCTAAATGCATATTCCATGGTGCTTGTAAAGGGTCTATCACATACTTAATCTTAATTTAAGTGGCACAGGTAATAGTCCAAACCTAAAAGTGATCTGTCCTTAGACTGTACACATAGCTCCAAATTCTAGATATAGGGATCCTCACTTATGAAATTGGTGGCCTTAAACTAACTCATGAAATGCTTTCTCACCGATGTGACAATGAAATCATTAAAAATTGCTTTGCAGTCAGGCATGATGGAGCTCCTTTGCAGTTACAGTACATGGGAGGCTGAGCCAGGATTACTGACAAGGTGCTTTGATTCTATCGACTTTACTTTCATAGCAATTCCTTCCCCTTTCTTCCAGAGGGAAGAGAACAACGAAGGGCAAGCAGAAGTAAGAGAGGAAGACAGGAAGGAGGGAAGCTCAAGAATGAAGGCAGAAAGGGAACAGAAATACAGACTTAAAACTGGACATTGGTGGCTCTTACGTTGTGATTCTGTTCCTCAAAAAGGGTAGAAGCTTAAAAATAACATTGAAAAGATTGGCGAATAAGAGATACATTGACAAAAGGCTGGGAGAGAGTTGAATAGGAATCTAGAGAAGTTTGGGAAAGTATCCGCAGGCTTGGTGTTATTTTGAAACAGGGTAAAAGACAAAGGGAGCACAAAATAAATTCCAGAATCTGAACCAGAATTTTTTAAAATTGTGAAAACATTCAAGATTGCACCTGTCACTGAGTATAGAGTACCAAAACTTGAAGACTAAGGTAAAACATTTGAAAATTCTCAAGAATGAGAAATACAAAGTTATCTTTTTTTCTCTGACAAACTTACTCTAAGAGTTTCTGTGCATCATCGTATCCAATTGGATGGACAGGAATTCTTGGAAGTCCAGCAGCCTCCGTCAAATCATACCTATAAGCATATTCTGAGGAAAATAAAGAGCTTATTTGTCACTAAAACAAATGATAAGGCATACGAAGTGATAAATGTTATCTATAGAGATCGCATGACCTCACCCTAAAAGTCAATCATTTTATTTTATTTTTTAATTGATTTTTATTGAGCTATACATTTTTCTCTGCTCCCCTCCCTTTCTCTCCCCTCTCCTTCTACCCTCTTCCATGGTCCCCATGCTCCCAATTTACTAAGGAGATCTTGTATTTTTTCTACTTCCTATGTAGATTAGATCTATGTATGTCTCTCTTAGGGTCCTCATTGTTTTCTGGGTTCTCTCGGATTGTGAATTGTAGGCTGGTGTTTCTTTGCTTTATGACTAAAAGTCACTTATGAGTAAGTACATATGAAATTTGTCTTTCTAGCTCTGGGTTTCCTCACTCAATATGGTGTTTTCTAGCTCCATCCATTTGCCTTCAAATCACGAGATGTCATTAATTTTTTTTCTGCTGTGTAATACTCCATTGTGTAATTGTACCACATTTTCCTTATTCATTCTTCGGTCAAGGGACATTAAGGTTGTTTCCAGGTTCTGGCTATGACAAACAATGCTGCTATGAACATATTTGAGCACATGTTCTTGTGGAATGATTGAGCATCCTTTGCGCATATATCCAAGTGTGCTATTGCTGGAAGTGTGGTATTGAGGAAGGTTGTTTCCTAATTTTCTGAGAAATTGCCATACTGATATCCAAAGGGGCTGTACCAATTTGCACTCCCACCAACAATGCAGGAGTGTACCCCTTACCCCACATTCTCTCCAGCATAAGTTGTCATCAGTGTTTTTGATCTTGGCCATTCTTACAGAGTTGTTTTGGTTTGCATTTCCCTGATGGCCTAAAGATGTTTAAGCATTCCCTTATAGGTGTTTTTCAGTCATTTTAGATTCCTCTGTCGAGTGTTCTCTGTTTAGGTCTGTACTCCATTTTTCTATTGGATGTTTTTGTTCTTTTGATGACCAATTTCTTGAATTCTTTGTATATTTTGGAGATCAGACCACTGTCTGATATGGGTTTGGTGAAGATCTTTTCCCATTCGATAGGCTGCTGTTTTGTCTTGTTGACCATGTCCATTGCTTTATAGAAGCTTTTCAGTTTTAGGAGGTCCCATCGTGAACAGAAGTTCTAGCTAATTAAAGTTGTATTTTCACCATATTAAATTAGCAGAAGGAACATGAGTTGGAAAAGGTTTATGTTTTTAAATGTGGTAATGGAAAGGCAAGGGCAGACTCATGGATTTTCTTTCCATTGTATGATGAATATTCTGTGTAAAATTTGAGGGTTTTTCTTCCTTATATTATTTGAAATTTTGATACATATACACAATGTATCTTGATCATATTCATCCCTGCTCTCTCCAGCTCCCCACGAACCCTCCACTTACATTGCTCTACCTATTTTATTAAAAATCCACTAAGCCTAATTAATACTGCTCATATCTAGATTTGAGTTTGGGGTCATATAGTGGGTCATGATAAGCCTAACAATGACTATGTATCATCAACATGACTATTTATGGTAGAGTAATATAAAGTGGTTTTAAAGAATGAAAACAGCTATGGCAGTTCCCTATGTTTTAAAGAAGGTTTTCATACCCTCCAGGCACATTAGTTTTAAAGAAATACAAGATTCAATGAAGCAGAGGTCAAAAATGAATATGTAAGTGTCATGGGTACTTTGACAAACTCCTTTATCGAAGTTAAGAGAATTCACTTTGTTCCAAACTATGCAAACTAAATGAACACAGAGCTTGTAGACAACATCTGATAGTTGAATGCATCGAAAACAATTTATCTGTTTAATTAATGTTTGACCAGGGTACATGTCAGCAAAAGACAAGAATGTGGACTCTGAGGCCACCCTGGGACTTTGAACTCCAGTAGCCTACTTAGTGCTATGATGATTGTGGGCAGATGGCTTGCATCTTGCACATTTTTCCAAACCAGAGACCATAATACTCTGGTTCCTATAAGATTGCTAAGGTTTGCAGAAGCTATCATTTAGGAAACACTAGTTAGTGGGATTACTTATCTTTACAAAGCAGTAAAAGTTGCTGTATCCTTACTGCACTGTCTGGGCTCTGTATCTGTATCCTTAGTGTACTATCAAACTACTAATAAGACAATTTGTTCTTCTGCTCACTACTAGAAAAGTAAAACCTGTATTTATGAGAATTATAGGTTTTGAGTAAATTTCCATGACAAGAAAAGCCAACCTGGCCAAAACACATGAGCAGAAAAAGACAGAATAGAACAGACATGAGTCTACTTATACTCCTTTTAAGACATGTTCATTGCTGTTAATCACACAATTTGCTGCAGAGTTATTTTTGTTGTATTGTGTCTATATTCTTATGTGTCATGCATTATATTATACATAAACCATATTACATTTCAGTATCTTAAAAAGTCTGAACCCCAAACCCCTCAGGTCCAAGCTTTAAAATATGGCATAAGGAACATTGATTTTCAGAATTTGAAACATTCTTATTTCTATGACTCAAAAAGAATGAGAAAAAAATTAACCCTTAGTCGTTTTGTCATAAAAACTTTTGCAAAAATCACTTGAAATGGTCAGTTTCTTATTATGGCTTGTATCTGATCACTCACCATTGGCTGGGTAACCGGGTGTGAGGGGGTCACCTGCACCATTAAGATTTAAGACATTCCCACGCTGGACACCACCTCCAGGGAGGTTCCAGCCGTCTGGATAGGACTTCACCCCAGGGACAACGTAGTCAGCAGGGTCTGAGTAGAGAATGACTCCTTTCGCACCTGCCAGCTGAGCATTTTTAACCTAGAAGACATGGTGTTTCTCTCTCAGTTTAGGTTGAGTTGCTCCAGACTTAGTAATGGCAGACGCCAAGATTACATTAAATGAATAGCCAAACTTTATCTTCTGTTTTAAAGATCAGGTCTCACTGCGTTTTCAAGGCTGAATTTGAATCTTCACTATAGCCCACAAAGGCATTGAACTTGTAATCCCCCTGCCTTGGCCTCTCAAGGGGTTACAACTACGTGATCCTAGGCTTAGATCCTAATTCACAATCTGAAAGGAGATGGGTTTACGGAATGGCAGACCTGGAATATTCCCATCACAGTGGGAGCAAGGATTTGTTCTTCTATATATATTTTTTTTTGGTTTTTCGAGACAGGGTTTCTCTGTGGTTTTGGAGCCTGTCCTGGAACTAGCTCTTGTAGACCAGGCTGGTCTCGAACTCACAGAGATGATGGCCACTTTTAAACAGTCATGACTGTCTGTGAATACTCCAGTATGTATTTTTTGTTTGTTTGAAATAATAATTATACCATTTCCCCATTCCTTTTATGTATCTTTAGGCAATGACTGTTCTTTGTCTTGTAACTAGAGTGTATAGTGTTTCAGAAGGGTTATAAAGACCAACTTAATATATAAGTCACAATGCAAATGAAAGAAACAAAAGTGAGATGCAAACAGGAGTCAGTAAAAGTGTGCCCGNTGGAACTAGCTCTTGTAGACCAGGCTGGTCTCGAACTCACAGAGATCCACCTGCCTCTGCCTCCCAAGTGCTGGGATTAAAGGCGTGCACCACCACTGCCCGGCTAAGGATTTGTTCTTTCCTACGTCTTTCTAGAAACAAAATAACCAAGTAGAATCTCCAAGCCAAATTATTAAATCTATGTCAGAAATGGGAGTTTTGGACTTTTCTCGTTACCTATAATAACAATCCACATTAAATTAATTTCAGTAGGTCTTTGGAGATAATAATTAAAATAAAGTTACTAAAAATTAGTTGTTTTTTTTTTCATGCTTCTTTTTAAGTCACAGAAACTTGCAGGAACAGAAAAACCTGGTGCATTCACTTGTGCCAGTAAGTTCAGAAGTTCCAAGAACACAAATCAAAAACACTTTCTATATGTGAGAGCGTCTTCCTTATAAGGCAAGAATTTATAAAGGCAAGAGAATCATAATCTCAGAAATTTTAAGGAGATGGTTCTATACACGTAAATAAATGCAACATTTTAGATGAGGGAAGCAGGTGACCTTTAAAAATGTCCTCAGCACATATGCATGATACAGCGCAGCTGACTCATTAGAGCAAATCCACACATGGGCATCGCATGCGCTGCATCCCTCCTCCCCTTATCCTCTTCTTTCTCCCATCGCCCTTCCTGGTTCTCTCCTTCTTACAAATCAATCACCTCCCTTCTATTTCCTTCTGTAATTTTGATCTTGCTTTTCCGAATCTAGATCCCACTTGTGAGGAAAAAAATGCAGTATTTGTCTTATTTATCTTAATACGATGATCTCCAGTTACTCTACTTTCCTGTATGGACATCATTTCCTTACCTTATTTCCTCTGAACACTTTCCCGTATCTGGCGATCACAATCTTTCCAGAACAATTAATCTTCATGTCCCTTTCCAGCTTAAAGAAGTCTTCAGTACGTGCATAGTTAACGTACACTAGATCCCCCTGTTGAGATCAAGAGCAATTAGCTAGAAGACGGAGCATATGGAGGCATCTACAAATGATGGACGTGTGACACCGGAAGAGGTGCAGATAAAGCAAGAACCTCCAAGAGCCCTGGGACAGATGAGTCTCAAATGAGACAACAGAGAAGTTAACTTAAATTGAAAACATAATTGGACAAGTTAAGAGAAACATATGAATTGAGAGACAAATTTTCTTTTACCTATCAGTTACTAAGTAACAATAAAATGTGGTTGCTGAAATCTGAAAAAGTTCAGTCACCATAGGTTGGCAAACCCTTGGTGAAAGAAGGCTTTCTATCCTTTAGACTGCACAATCAAATAGGAGCATAATAGGACTTCACAAACATCAGAGACCAAAAAATGCCATTCAACAGAAGATTTAGTTGCAGTCGTTTGTATGATCACAGGCAAGCACATTGCCCTTCCTAAGTCTCAACACTGTCATTCATAAAGTCATTTTCTGAAATGTTTTCCCTCTCTAATCTAGTATCTAAACAAATTCTGAAAAGAAATGTATACATTATTTATTTACACAGGCATCTAAAACAGGTTTATCATACCTTCATGATACCAAGTGTCCACAAGGAATATAAATTCCAACATATTATGAATGCAAGATTTCAGAAGCAATGACACAGCTATTAATTTATATCTGAAGGATTTAAATACTTGTACATTTATACCACTTAACTTCTTCCATTTAAAAAATATATGAACACAGTCTGAGAATGTAGTATCATGGAATAATATTTACTCAGAATTACCAGGCTCAATGAACAATACCACAAAAATATTAATTATGTACAAAACCTCAAATCTACTTATGACTGTATTTTCTGTACTTTTACAATTTTTTTTCCAATTTCTCTTTTCCTTAAGCATTAACTTAGAAACCTTTGTGATGGTCTGGCACAAAGATACACAGCCTAGGTTGTTCTTCAGTGAATGATCAGCTTTAAGTTCAAGGAAGGCTTTTCAAAAGAACCAAAGAGCAAAGGATGGGGATAAGAACTGTGAAATGCTGTCTCCTAGACACAGTGGCTATTGCATTCAGGATCTCAGAGCCCCAGTGATTACCAGAAGATCAAGTCAACCAAAATTCCTGCACAGATGGTGAGGACCCATTCCTTACTTAGAAAATTGGCAATTGTTAACTGCTAGAAGAGGGAGAATCATCCTTTCATGAAGGAGTGGCCACTGGTAGGTTTCCCTATACTTCAGTAGATGGCCTCACAACCATACATGTATGGGCAGGGCTAACTAGAGTTATCATCCAAGAGCAAAGAGGTAAAGAAAGAGAGGAGAAAGAGCAGACAGAGACTGAGATGAGACAGACAAAGAGAGAGAGAGAGAGATTAAATTGGTCTTCTCACATTTCTTGATTTTATTAGTAAGTTCTCATTTGGGAGAAACTCACAATTTTGGGGAGATCCCTCCTTAAATATTGCAAAATTACAGCTATCTTTTGATCAATTGCCAATCATCATAAGATAAACTATTCTAGAGAGCAGACTGGGGAAGGAACTGACTTAAAAATTTGCAAACAAAGTCTGTCACCTCACATTGAGGCAGCACCAAGGCCCTATCCCCTGTGTATAAGGGATGGGGGATAAGGTGAAGATGGGGGAGCAGAAGGAGGGGAGAAAGGGGAAAATGGGATTGGTATAAAAATAAATAAGTTTAAAAATCTTTGCAAACAAAAGTAACCAATAGATACACTCTCTAGGCAAGCTGTACTCTCAGTTGAAAACCCATTTTGTCTTAAACAATGGCTTTCTTGTAGGACTCACACTGTGCTTTTGTTCTGGTTGCAAAATAATCTCTTCCTTGGCTTGGAATTTTTCCTGATTCTTTCTGGCTTCTTTTTGTTTGCCCTTATCAATACGAGAATTTGGGTCAAAAAACAGTGGTTCCCAAAGAAACACCCATGAGCTCGTTGGTACATCCTCAGACCTGCTGAAACTCGTGGGCTAAAATCCAGAATCTGGGCTTTTCAAAATCTCCACTTATGACCAATCTTAAAACCTGAGAAATGCTACAGCATGTTTATAGACATGCAATAGTTAATTAAAATAGCCTACTGTATGAGCCAGTGTTATAAGTTCCACAGGATTCAGAGTATATAGATTCAAGAATTAATGATGGAGAAATGTACTACATACACGTAAGAAACTTATAGAATTAGTAGAGAATTAGTACTCTCGTGATTGGGTTACAGATCACCCAGCAAATCACTATAGTCAGCACATGGCCTTCTATTTTAATGCAAACAGTGATAGCACAGAGAATGAAACCTTCTATATTGCAGAAGAATTTAAGCATGTTTGAAGGAAACAAAAATAATGAAGGGTATGATTTCCTTTAAGAGAAGAGAAAAAACTATGTAGTGTAGACTAGTCTCAAACTCACAGCAATATCCCTGCCTCATTCTTCAGAGTTCTGGGGGTTCTTTCTTATGAGTAGAATCATTAAATAATTAAAACTTTAGTGAATTTCAGTGACTTACTCAGTAAAACTACAAACTAGCTGGGTATGGTTATAATTTTCTCTTCATAATACTTGGAAGTATAATCTGTTTTGACATAAAAATCTTTTAACGACAGTACATTTCACAGTGCTCTCCAACTGACACACACTAAACTAATGCTCTAAGATTTTTTTAGTAATTTTAAGTAATTTATGTTTTTTTAAGTAATTTTAAACTACATTTTTTTCTACAAGTACTATTACCTCATGGTATTTGTCCATATATTGCACACTGATATGAAAAATTAATCATTTGTTTGAAATGAAGTTCTATTAGTCAGTGTCTTGTATGCTAAACATCTTGTTTGTCATATACATCTCTTTATAGAGAAATTTTATAAATAATGATGACAACTATTTAAATGTTCAAAGTAAAAAAATATAAAGACATAATTGAAAAATCAAAATTTGGAATTTTTTGTAAAAAGCAAAATACAGGCAAAAAGACCCAATAATTGGAAACTTAGAAGATACTTGTGACATCTAAAATTGTTGGGGTTGTATGTTACACTTAAAAGACTGAAGAAATTGATAAAACTTAATAGGAAAAATGTCAGAAATTCTCCAGAAAAGGAAAGGGGCTATAGTTAGTCATTTGCAAAGTGAAAGCCCAGATTGGGTGATGAATATGTATGAATGACCTCACTGGTAATGGAGAGAAACTCCAGTTTAAACAAATTAAAATAAACAAAATTATAGTTATATAATTTTGAATGTTTATGAAAATTTGAGGGAAGAGGGGCATGCACACATTAAAAATAGGCATATAAACTGCTACAGGATAGATCTTGAAAGATTCTCTATTTGCTACAATGTAGCAATCTCTTCTTTGTTTACTGTACACAAAGAAACACTCAAAGACAGTATGCCATTGCTGCAAAAGATGTGGAGTAAGTAACAAATTATGTGTTTGTCAGTAAAATAATGGGTAGTTACTTGCTGAGAGCCCATGAGGACTCATGAGGACTAGCCAATGCAACGGACCATTGTAATGAACACTGTAAGTGACCACCACAGTTACCATGACAACAGATCATCATGTTGAACACTCTTTGACTGTCAGTGACGACTACAACCGACCACAATAGTAACACTATAGTTTGCTATTACAATTGACCTCCATAGTGTTCACCATGGCTTTTCACCACAGTGAGCAAGACAACTAACATCCATGGTGGCTACTACAACCGACCAATAAAGCTGTCAACCACAGATGACCATAGTGAACACCACAACTAACTGCCCAAATGACTATGACAACTGATCTCTCAGACATTTGTAAGTCAATGTGTAGGTGCAAGAAACTGAACTCAGGTCCTCTCTGGAAGAGAAACCAGGGCTCTTAAGCACTGAGTTATCTCTCTGGCACCTCTTCCACTTATAAACAAAGGTTTTCTCAGGCAGTAGCCACCTCCTGAGGGCTCAATACCCAGAACCACTCAAGATAGCAAACAAGCCATAGCAACACCACTAAATCAAATCATGTGTAGGAATACAGTAAAATGTAGTTAACATTAAATATGCCACTACCCTGATGGTCATAGAAAGGAGCAAAGGTACAGACAGAATACATTAAGAGATTTAAATGAAATAAAGGGAATATAATAATAAAATACTAAAATACAATAAAAGGAAAGTCTGATAAATGGAAAAAGAAAGAATCATCCAAAAGATTTTTAAAGGAAAATCAAATGAGAAAGAGAAGAGGAGAGAGAGAGAGAGAGAGAGAGAGAGAGAGAGAGAGAGAGAGAGAGAGAGAGAGAGAGAGAGA